>NC_053445.1:20514475-20595182 GCF_007990345.1 Gossypium hirsutum | reverse complement strand
ATAATAACAATCCAAGATTCAAGTAAAATTAAACCAATCCTCCAAATTATGCATACATTTTCAAGAGTGGCATAAAACATACCTTTTTGTATCAAAACACCTTAGCCGAAATTCAACAAGAGTTTTTTCTTCTTTCTTTCTTCTAGTTTCGGCAATGGAGAAGTAAAGATGAAACACTTTGGTTTCTCCTCCCACTTCTCATTATATTATTTCCTTTAATTCAATTATTAAATCATTTGTTAATACAAAATTATTTTAATTTTTGAATTAGTGGAGCATATTCTTTCCTTGGCCGGCCACCATGTTTATCATGGGTAAATTGACATGCAAAACCACTCCTTTCAATGCATGTACTATTAGACCATTGTAAAATTAACCTCTCACTTTCCAACAAAGTTTCATATAAGTCCATATTAATAAATTCACATAAAGATGATCAAATTAATGCATGAAACTTTCACACATGCATTTACTCACATCATAAACACAGAATATAACTTTTAATTATTTATAAGACTCGGTTTAGCAGTCCCGAACCACTTCCCGACTAGGGTCAGTTTTGGGCTGTCACAACTCTCCCCCACTTAAGAAATTTTCGTCCCCGAAAATCTTACCGGTGAATAGGTTTGGGTATCGTTCTTTCATCGAGCTCTCAGTTTCCCAAGTAGCTTCCTCGATCCCGTGTTTGAGCCATAACACCTTAACTAACGGAACCCTTCTGTTTCACAACTCTTTCACTTCACGAGCTAGGATACGAATCGGTTCTTCTTCATAACTCAAGTCAGATTGAATTTCAACTTCCGAGGGATTAATCACATGTGACGGATCGGATCTATAACGTCGAAGCATCGAAACATGAAAAACATTGTGAATCCTTTCAAGTTCAGGGGGTAAATCAATCTATATGCCACTGAACCAATTCTTTTGGATATTTCATACGGCCCAATGAATCTTGGGCTCAACTTGCCCTTACGGCCGAACCTGAGTATCTTTTTCCAAGGTGAAACCTTAAGGAACACTTTGTCTCCCACCTGATACTCGATGTCTTTTCGTTTCAAATCTGCGTACGACTTCTGACGATCCGTGGCTACTTTCAGACTTTCACGGATTACCTTTACTTTCTGTTCAGCATCTTTAATCAAATCAACTCCGAAAATTTTACTTTCACCGAGCTCGGTCCAAACAATGGTGTACGGCATTTACGACCGTACAAAGCCTCGTAAGGTGCCATCTTAATACTTGATTGAAAACTATTGTTGTAAGCGAATTCAATCAAAGGTAAATACCGTTCCCATGAACTACTGAACTCGAGGATGCAACATCTCAACATATCCTCAAGTATCTGAATTATCCACTCGGATTGACCATCGGTTTGGGGGTGAAAAGCAGTGCTAAAATGCAGCTTGGTACCCAGAGCTTCTTGCAATTTCTTCCAAAATCGTGAGGTGAATCTCGGATCTCTATCCGACACGATAGAAACAGGTACCCCGTTTAATCTCACAATTTGATAAACGTACAATTCAGCTAGTTTCTCCAATGAAAAATCCGTACGTACGGGGATGAAATGAGCCGACTTAGTCAGTCTATCAACAATAACCCATATCGCATCCTTCTTACTTGCTGACAAGGGCAGTCCGGACACAAAGTCCATTGTGACTCGATCCCATTTCCACTCGGGTATCATGATCGGCTGGAGTAATCCTGAAGGCACTTGATGTTCCGCTTTCACTTGTTGACATATTAAACATCTCGAAACAAAGTCGGAGATGTCCCGTTTCATACCATGCCACCAAAATTGACGTTTCAAATCGTTGTACATTTTCGTACTCCCCGGGTGAATTGACATTCGGCTACAATGGGCTTCGTTCAGAATCATCGAAATGAGTTCCGAATTCCTTGGAACACACAAACGATTTCTGAACCTCAAACAATCATCATCATCAATTTGAAACTCCGATTCCTCGTTCGGAAAACACTTAGCCCATTTTGTAACCAATTCATCATCGACTTTCTGAGCTTCACGAATTTGGTGAGTCAATAATGGTTTAGCTTTTAATTCAGCTACTAACACACTGTCTGGTAGAACAGACAAATGCACGTTCATCGCTCGTAAAGCAAACAATGACTTCCGGCTTAAGGCGTCCGCAACCACGTTAGCCTTTCCCGGGTAGTAATCAATGACAAGCTCGTAATCTTTCAACAACTCAAGCCAACGTCTTTGTCGCAGATTCAAGTCTCGTTGAGTCATCAAATATTTGAGACTTTTGTGATCCGAAAATACATGGCACTTCTCACCAAACAGATAATGTCGCCATATTTTTAAAGCAAACACGATGGCAGCTAGTTCGAGATCATGGGTCGGATAATTCCTCTCGTGTGGCTTCAATTGTCTCGACGCATAGGCCACGACTCGACCTTCTTGCATCAATACGCAACCCAACCCAAGTAGGGATGCGTCACTATAAATGACAAACTCTTTACCTGATTCGGGTTGCACCAAAATTGGAGCTTCAGTCAAATGAGTTTTCAGTTGGTCGAAACTTTTCTGACATTTCTCTGTCCACTCGAACCTAACATCCTTTTGAAGTAGCTTCGTCATTGGTGTGGCTATCATCGAGAAACCCTTCACAAATCGTCGGTAATAACCGGCGAGCCCCAAAAAGCTCCGAACTTCAGTAACATTTCTCGGAGGTTTCCAGTCAAGTATGGCTGAAATTTTGCTCGGGTCAACTCGAATACCCGATGCGGATACCACATGACCCAAGAAGCTAACCTCTCTTAACCAGAACTCACACTTACTGAACTTAGCATATAACTGCTTATCCCGTAAAATTTGCAACACTAGTCTCAGGTGCTCAGCATGTTCAGTCTCATCTCTTGAATAGACCAAGATGTCATCAATGAACACAACTACGAACCGATCCAAATATGGTCTGAAGATCCGATTCATCAAATCCATAAATACTGCCGGGGCATTAGTGAGCCCAAACGGCATCACTAAGAATTCGTAGTGACCGTACCTCGTTCTGAAAGCAGTTTTGGGTACGTCTGAATCTCGAATCCGCAACTGATAATAACCCGATCTCAAATCTATTTTTGAGAACACTGAGGCCCCCTTTAGTTGATCAAACAAATCATCTATACGCGGTAATGGATATTTATTCTTTATCGTCACTTTATTCAGTTGACGATAGTCAATGCACAACCTCATGGTTCCGTCCTTCTTTTTCACGAACAATACTGGTGCACCCCAAGGTGAGAAACTTGGCCAAGCGAAACCTCTATCCGTCAATTCTTGCAGCTGAGCTTTCAACTCTTTTAACTCGGTTGGTGCCATACGATACGGAGCTATCGAGATCGGCGTAGTCCCAGGTACAAGCTCAATACCAAACTCTACCTCCCGAACAGGTGGTAAACCCGGTAATTCTTCCGGAAAAACATCCGGGTATTCACAAACCACCAGCACAGATTCGGGTTTCTTTTCTAATTCTTTGTCACCAAGTACATACGCAAGGTATGCTTCGCACCCTTTTCTTACATATTTCTGTGCCAACATTGCTGATATTACAGCTGGCATCCCCTCCAAGTCCGCGGACTCAATTCGGACTACTTCGTTATTTGCGCACCTCAAATCAATAGTCTTGCTCTTGCAATTCACAATCACATCATGCGCGGTCAACCAATCCAACCCAAGGATAACATCAAATTCATCAAACGGCAAAAGCATCAAGTCCGCCGGAAAATAAGAACCTCGAATTTCCAGGGGACATTTCTTACACACTTTGTCGACAAGCACATAACGACCCAAGGGATTTGACACCCGAATTACGAACTCAGTAGACTCAATAGGTAAAGTCTTACTGGATGCTAAGGTTTCACATATGTAAGAATGAGTAGAACCGGGGTCAATCAAAGCAATTACATTAGTATCAAAGAGAGTGAATGTACCGGTAATAACATCAGGCGAAGAAGCATCCTCGCGGGCACGTATAGCATATGCTCTAGCAGGTGCACGAGCCTCGGATCTGGTCGTAGCATCTCTAGATCCTCTCTGACCACCACTAGCATTGCCCATATTTCTAGATGGTCTACCTCGAGCAGTGGTAGCACCCGGTTTCCCAGTCTGATTTACATTCTGTTCGGACAGCCTCGGGCAATCTTTAATGAAGTGGTCCACTGATCCGCACTTGTAACAGGAGCGGTCATGGAATCTACAACTCCCCAAATGCCATTTACCGCAATGTCGACATTCCGTTCGACCTCGACGTTCATTCCCAACACTGGCGACTGAAGTGCCTCGTGTACCCACAGGGGGTCGATCACGATCTCGTCTAAAAAGGCCCGAAGTGCTTTTAGACCGGCCCACATCATCTCGAAATTTCTTCGATGCCTGTTGAAGAGACTTTCCCGAGGATCTTTTACGAAACTCCCCGGTTCCCACATCAACTTTTTGTTTTTCCTTTCTAAGCTCTTCGGCTTTACAAGCTCGCTCGACAAGTACTACGAACTCTCGTATTTCAAGAATGCCAACGAACATTTTTATATCTTCATTCAGCCCATCTTCGAAGCGTTTACACATAATAGCTTCGGACGAAACACATTCCCGAGTGTATTTGCTAAGTCTAACAAATTTTCGCTCGTAATCAGTAACCGACATGGAGCCTTGCTTAAGCTCAAGAAATTCCTTCCGTTTTTGATCAACAAATCTCTAACTGATATACTTTTTTCGAAACTCAGTTTGGAAAAACTCCCAAGTTACTTGCTCTCGGGGCACAATAGAAGTCAGAGTACTCCACCAGTAGTAGGCAGAATCACGTAGCAAGGAGATAGCACACTTTAGGCATTCATCGGGTGTACAAGATAGCTCATCGAGTACCCAGATAGTGTTGTCCAGCCAAAATTCAGCTTGCTCGGCATCATCGCTATCCATAGCCTTAAATTCAGTAGCCCCATGTTTTCGGATTCTGTCAACTGGGGGCTTATTTGACCTTATTTGGTCTGTTACCGGTGGTATTGTAGGTGCGGGGGTAGTATTTGTCGGGAATGGAGGTTGTGGAACAGCCATATTAGTTCGAATGTATTGGTTAAACCAATCATTCATCACGCTATAGAATGCTTGTCTAGCTTCATCATTCGGATTACTAGCATTAGGTTGAGAGTCCGCCGGCACTGTCCCTTGTGCGGGAGCAGGCGCTACACTCTCAAGATCTGATACGAGCACGCCCCGCGAACTTCATCGAGCAAGTCTGTCAAGCTGAGCATTGACATGTTGGCAAGCTGATCCCAGCTCGTTTCCAGCTCCACGAGCTCCGTCTAGCTCAAATCCAGCTTATTCAAGCTCGATCCAACTTGCCTGAGCTAAACCGAGCTCACTCCTAGCTCATATTTAGCTCACGAGCTAAACCTTAGCTCAACTTCAGCTTAGGAGTTTAGCCTCAGCTCAACTTTAGCTCACGAGCTAAAACTTAGCTCATTTTAGTTTAAACTCGATTTTTTCTTTAATACATTAAATAAAATTTGCACATATTCATTTAAGCATTAAACTTGTCTTATATTAATATTTGTTATTAATATATCATTGTCATTATATAAATTGATTATGTTCACATAGCCGAATTAATGCATGACATTAATGTGTTCACATCATGCCGAATTTATGAGTGTTCATGAGATGTCTTAATGACTTGTTTATTTCATGTAGGTACATTCCTTTGGACGGTACAATGTATGAATGAAGAAACATCTCTTTTGGGCATTCCACACTCATGAATGAAGAAGTATTAAATGCTGGTGCATGTACGGCTAGATGCAATGTTTCTACAAATTCATGCATGTGTCGAATGCATGTATGGACATTAAAGGCTAGTCCATGAATGGATCAAATGCATGGGATGATAGAATGCATGAATGGCTTAAGTGCATGTATGGTGCCTGTCTCTTAACTTTCCAAGGCACTTATTCGGCCAAGAAGTAGCTGCTAACTAATTCTATGTTGACCATAGAGCTCCTTGAGCATGTTCACACTTTGAATTGACCTATAGGCTACTACACATGCATGGATGGGTTCAAGAACGTCCAAGGGAAGGAATTAACTCAATAATTCAACACATTGATTGAATTAAGTGCATGCACAAAGGGGAGAACGAATTTACTAGGTTCATGCTACCATTTATGAACTTACATGCCATTAAAGTGTTTAATTATGAAGATACATGGTCCATACAAGTGCATGAACGTCCCAAGGAGATGAATGCAACCTTTTGGTGCACATACAAGTCACTTGAAGCCTTTCTTTATGACTAAGCATTCATGCACAAACTAAGGGGGAAGAAAGTGTCCATTCAGCTAGTGCATGAATCTGCCGAATTTATGAACTATTTTAATACATTAGTGTGAACGTTTTTATTATTGTGTGAACACCTAGATGCCGAATTTGAATGGTCATCTATGTGCCTATAAATATTTGTTTTCTTTCATTTGTAAAGGACTTTTGACTTTTGATCATTTGAATGAACTTTGTTCAAAGAGTGAGTTTTCTCCTCTCTAAATTCGTACGAGTTTCGATCTGACTTATCTAGCGTGCTAGTGGCGTCTATCGTTCTCTTTTGAACTTATCACCTTGCTTTGGTGTGGCGTTCAACCTTCTACAATTCTGTAATCCCACCTTGAACCGAATAGAAATCGGGGTGACACTTTTTAGTGTTGAATCGTTTCTGGTGTTTAAGCTCATTTATCCATTCCACCGACTATCCTAGATTTTATCCAACTATAATATCTTTTTACAAAACCGAGCCTTCATTTATCAACTTCCATTTTTCTTATTTTTATACTTAAATCGAGCCTACTACCCTTATAAATTTACCATCACCTTAGAAAGCTTCCGCATCTTTAGCCTTATTTCATCCTATTTCCGATAACTCAACTATTCCTCGTCGACGATCGGGCAATCAAGTGAATCGACTCAATCAACCGAGCCAGATCACATCATTTGGTATCAGAGCTACTAAAACGAGGAATGCCGACATTCGTACCAAGCTCGGAGTAGGTTCGTAACGAAAAAAAAAGGAAATAAAAAAAATCAAAAAAAAAATTTGAGTTGGAATTTAATTTTTTTTTCTCTTCCTTGTATTTTGTTTACTATTGTATTGGATTTAAAAAAAAGAGAAGAAATTAAAAAAAATAAAAAAAAATCGAAAAAAAGGAAAAAGAAGTGAAAAAAAAATCGAGTTAAAAAAAAAGAAGAAAAAACAAAAGTGAAAAGTCTTGTGAGTTTTTTTTTTTGTTGCTTCCGAGCATCCATTCATTTTACCATTCCCTCTACCCCCCAAACGCCACACATACTTTGATTTTTATTTTCTTTGTTTAGCCTACCCTACACCCGACGTTATCCCTTGTAACCCATTTGAAGCCGACCCTCTAAGCCGCAATAAGTCTTCTTGAAACAAAATCCGAATTCACGAGAGTGAGACGAGCGGAAAAAGGCACGAGTGGTGAGTACATTAGAGCGAGCAAAAGCCATTAGACAAGTGTAAACACGAGTGGAGTGTTATCCAATTTTCTTTCCGAGTGAAATTGTGAGGTTTGTGGTAAGGTACTTCATTTTTTTTATTTTGTTTTGTGATCTAACATTTTCTTTTTAGCAACAAAAATCATGTCATACGAAGAGTTCACCGAATCAGAATACCAATATTTGGTTCAAGAAAAGCGAAGAATGGCGACTAAACGAGACCAAAGTGATCGAGTTTCTTCATGTCGTAAAACGGAACCAAGAACCCCACGGAGATATACCCCCGACTACTACTTAAGAAAAAGTTCCTATCGTGATTCCTTTTCGCCATCTACTTCGAGACAAAGAGATTTATACTGTGACGCATATTCATCAGCGAATTCGAGAAGTGACTTCGATCGAAAGTCCTTTTCATCAAGAAATTTGAGAAGACGAGAAGCCGATTACGATTTTGATTCATTCCAAGATGGCGTTCGAAGAGAAAGACATACTCCTACTAGATCTTCAAAGAAATCTTACCCGGAGTATTCTTCACGAAGTTTTGATTGTGAATCATATGCAAATAGTTCTTCATCTTTCGAACAAGATTTGTATTCTCATTGTTCTTTTGTACATTCTTGTAAAGAGAAAACAAAGAAAAGAAAAGAAAAAGAAAAAGCAAGAGAAGAAAAAGAAAATGAAATAAAAAGAAATGAGAGGCAAGAGGCAAGTAAGAGAGAAAATGAGCGAATCTTGAGAGAAATTGAAAAAGCCTTTGAAAAAGCCTTTGAAAAGCAAAAAGAAAATGAAAAAGGAAATGAAAAGAAATTTGAGAGTGAAAAAGAAGATGAAAAAGAAATTGAAACAAAAGAAACGAGTGATCCAGAAGAAAAAGAATCGAGTGAGAAAACAAGTGAGCAAGTGAGGATTATTTCCACTAACCCACCTGTTCGATCTTCTTGTGAGTTAACTTTTCAGGTTCCTAGAAGTTTGTGCGACCAATTCCATCTACATTACCTTCCAAACGAAAGGTGTTTTAGGTTGTTCGAAAAAGGTAAGTTCGCGAATGACTACCACCCACTTGCGATTGAAGGTAAGGAAGGTAAGGATTCTTTGTTTATCAAATCAAAGTCACTTGATTTGGATAATTTTTGTTCACTTACTGTTGTTAACGATTTTGTTTTAAAAGGTGCCATATACAGTTTTTTTTATGACGATTACTACATTGGCAAATTTGTTGACAACATTGGATTAGTTTTCCCTAAGCAAATTTTGAACATGTTTGATCAAAGTCTGTCACGTAAAAATTCTCATGTGTTTGACCCTGCAAACTTTTTGAACTCATGTGTTAAATCTTTATGTTTAAATATGCCTGCTCAATTGATTTGTGATCAATCTGCCTGTTTGAAAAGTTGCATGTTCGTTAAAAATTCTTTGTTTGGCATCCATGTTAAAAGATCTTCACATGATATGTGCAATTGTGTTCTTCATGAACAATCTTTGAGTTTTTGTGCGAAATTTCCATGTAGTGATTTGCATTCCCGATTAATACTATTGAAGTATGAACCTTTGCATTTTGGTATGCTCGGTTTTGTCAAATCAACATGTGTGTTTAAACTAGTGAAATATAATTCGTGTGGTGAGTTGATTATATCTTCTTCTAATATGTTGCTTGTTGGAATTCCTAATCAAGTTCGTGTGTTCAAGCCTGGTATTTGCTACATGAATTCATTTTATGGAAACATTAAGCGCTTTGCATCATTTACATTGAAATTATGTTTGCTTGAAGTTTGAATTTTTGATAAGAAGGTGAAATTCAATGATTTGGGTTTCAATTTTGATTCATTTATTAATCACCTTGTTTGGCCACATTTGAAATTTTCGTTTCATTTCGAGAAGGTAAGGCCAACCTATGTTTTTGGAATTGAATCAAATTTCCATGGTAACTTTCCTTTTCCATTTAAGTCCATAGTTTTCGATAATACTAACCCGTCTTATTTTTGTGAATTCCACCCCTCGAGGAGCAAGACATGTCATGGTGCGTCACCACCTATTCAAATTTATCGAAGTAATAGGTTTGTCTTACGTTATCTATCCAAAGAGAGAAGATTCATTTTGACTGAGAAAGGTAAACCCAATCCTCAATTTTCTTCTCTTCATATTCGTCAAGGTAAGTCATCTGAAAATTTTCAAATATCTTTGCTCACTCGATTGAAGTTGAAAATTCCATTGATTGGTTGTTTGGAAATTATTTATACTTTGATGTGATGGATTTTTCCTTTTGGAATTGTGATGATGTGATTATTACGTTGGAATTTGGAGAATCCCCTCATGTTGCTCAAAAACGAAAGGAAGAATTAGCATACCTTTGGCCATGGCATACCTTGCATGAGCAAGACAAAGGACCAAATGAGTTACTATATTCGATTAAAGAAATTAAAATGTTTTGGATGAGGAATAATGTGTTTAAGTGCCTACCATCATTTTTAACCAATTATCCCTTGATCCAACTTAGTTTTCATGTTTGTAACGATGGTCTAACGAAACTCTTTGATAAATTTATGTATGCTTGCTTTGTCCAATTGAGATTTTTGGCATATGTTCGATTGAATGAATATTTTATGAACTATCGAACACATTTGAATTTGACTCCTTTGAGTTTCTTTTTATTGGCTGTGGTAAGAATTTTTCAGGTTTGTGTGACATCTTCCATCCCATTTGACCGAGGAAAACCATGCATGAGTCAAAGTTCTCCCATGGACAAACGGCTCGACTTGAGGACAAGTCACCTAAAAGAGGGGGGGAATGATACGAGCACGCCCCGCGAACTTCATCGAGCAAGTCTGTCAAGCTGAGCATTGACATGTTGGCAAGCTGATCCCAGCTCGTTTCCAGCTCCACGAGCTCCGTCTAGCTCAAATCCAGCTTATTCAAGCTCGATCCAACTTGCCTGAGCTAAACCGAGCTCACTCCTAGCTCATATTTAGCTCACGAGCTAAACCTTAGCTCAACTTCAGCTTAGGAGTTTAGCCTCAGCTCAACTTTAGCTCACGAGCTAAAACTTAGCTCATTTTAGTTTAAACTCGATTTTTTCTTTAATACATTAAATAAAATTTGCACATATTCATTTAAGCATTAAACTTGTCTTATATTAATATTTGTTATTAAATTAGCCGATCGCACGAATACTATTTAAAACGAATCGACTTTTCCAATGCACATGCAAACATACCTTATCATTCGGGTTGGTCAAGCATATTTATTAAATTAGTTACAGCACAAAACGCTCACATTCAAACCCAAGTTTCTTCGATATTTAACCGAATACAGCCGCAAACACATTTGCCTTCGGGTCTTAACCCGGACATATCAACTCGCATAATTGCCTTCGGGTCTTAGCCCGGATATATCATCTCGCATAATTGCCTTCGGGTCATAGCCCGGATATATCAACTCGCATAATTGCCTTCGGGTCTTAGCCCGGATATATCATCTCGCATAATTGCCTTCGGGTCATAGCCCGGATATATCAACTCGCATAATTGCCTTCGGGTCTTAGCCCGGATATAATCCAATGCTCATGCACACATATATCAATAATCATAACACATCCATATCATTTCTTCGTTACTAAGGCTCAAACACAAAACATTTATTAAACCTTTCAATTTTCGGCTCAGTAGCCACACACAAAGAGCATGATTTCAATTGGCTTTATAAGATAGTCTCTACGCACATTCGACTATCCGTCATAGTATGACTATTCATGTCAATATAATTCAAGTAGGGTCATTACTCGAAGACTTACCTCAAATGTCGTCGAACGACTTCAACGGCTATTCAATTACTTTTTCCTTCCCTTTATCGAATCTAGTTCCCCTTTGCTCTTGAGCTTAAGTTCAACAAAATTTAAAATAGTCATTAATCGACTATTCAAGTATTATTTTCAGAATAATATATATATTGATCCGACTTTCACACACATAGATTATAGTAGCTTTATAATAATCAATAAATAATTCATCGGCAAACTTTCATTAATGTTTACAACAAAATCACATATTCACTACGAGCTGTTTTCCTGAGCAGTAGTTACTAAATTACTTATAACTGGAGCTACTAAACTCCAAATCACTTGCCGTTAATTTTCCCTGAATATAGACTCGTATATCTTCCATCCATAAAATTTTCAGAATTTTAGGCTTGGCCAATCAATACCAGATTTTTCTTAAAGTTTCCCCTATTTCACTGTTTGACTATTCTGACCACTCTTCACTACGAATCCAATTTCTCACTTTACAGAATTCCAAATGTGTTGTATTTAATCTCATTTAAAACTAGACTCATTAAGGAGTCTAAGCATATAAATTTTATCTTATAATCATTTTTGTACAATTTATAATGATTTTCTAAAAACAGAACAGGGAATCCAGCAGTCATTTTGACTCAGCCCCACAATACTTCAAATATCTCTAGATCGGTAACTCTTTTGTTTCTATAGTTTCTTTTGTAAGAAAATAGACCCTTGAAGCTTTAATGACATAATTCACTCAGCTTCTAATTCAACTCCTACAAATTATGGCGATTTTCGAAAACCACCTTACTACTGCTGTCCCAAGTAGATTATGACCTAATACAACAATTTCATATAGGTTTCTTCTAAGCTAACCATAACCGAACCATTTAGTCAAGCTTAGGCCGATTCTATTTTGTTCAAATTAAGGTCACACTCCCTTAAAAGAAATTCTAGCCTTCTTAACTTTAATTAGCTACTACCTATTCTTTAAACATTAAATACAATGCAATTAACATTTAAACCTTTATACCGAATTTGCTCACACAATAGTCCTTGACCGAAAGTTCTTAGACTCTAGCTACCCTAATGTCATTCCTTGAAACACATCCGAATACCACGTTCAACACCTCCCATCAACAAGTTAAAATTTCTCAAATTCAATTACTAGTGCTTTTATAAAACATAAACAAAAATACATTAAACATTATTTCCCCAAGAATCAATAGCATAACCGAATACATATATTTTTCTTTCTCCCTAAATTAGATTCGGCAATCCCATAAACCATATTAACCTTAACTTTCAAGCTAAAACGATTAACAATTTAACACATCCAACCTAACTATCCATCTAATGTCATCAAAACTTCTACTAAAAATTTTAAGCTCCTAGGCCGAAATTCAACCCTCATAAATAACCTAATTTCAATCCAAGATTCAAGTAAAATTTAAACCAATCCTCCAAATTATGCATACATTTTCAAGAGTGGCATAAAACATACCTTTTTGTATCAAAACACCTTAGCCGAAATTCAACAAGAGTTTTTTCTTCTTTCTTTCTTCTAGTTTCGGCAATGGAGAAGTAAAGATGAAACACTTTGGTTTCTCCTCCCACTTCTCATTATATTATTTCCTTTAATTCAATTATTAAATCATTTGTTAATACAAAATTATTTTAATTTTTGAATTAGTGGAGCATATTCTTTCCTTGGCCGGCCACCATGTTTATCATGGGTAAATTGACATGCAAAACCACTCCTTTCAATGCATGTACTATTAGACCATTGTAAAATTAACCTCTCACTTTCCAACAAAGTTTCATATAAGTCCATATTAATAAATTCACATAAAGATGATCAAATTAATGCATGAAACTTTCACACATGCATTTACTCACATCATAAACACAGAATATAACTTTTAATTATTTATAAGACTCGGTTTAGCAGTCCCGAAACCACTTCCCGACTAGGGTCAGTTTTGGGCTGTCAAAGTAACAGCTTCGTAATGTAACGGTTGTGAGCTGAAGAAACTCCAGCAATTAAAACATTAAAATGAACTTATTAAACTTATTAAACACTAATTAAACATGTAAAGAATAAATACTTCACTTAAATAAATAAACTAAACTCATGAATTAACTATTCTAGCAACTAGTTAATTTAAGAAGCAAAATTAAATCAACTTAACTCATGCTTCAATAAATAATTCTAGAAACTAGATTAATTAAGAGCAACACTTATTAATTAAAGTTCAACAAAAATACTTATTAATTAAACTAAGATGAGTTGGTTAAATGATCAGCAACTCAATTATTTAACTAAAGATGAGCTCATTAAAATTTTAGTTCAACTTGCAATAAATTGCAAGTTACGCCTATTGGGTTACTCCTTTCATAAAGAATGGAATCAGCTTCGTGTTCTCTCCAAACTCGATCCACATAGCTTGCCAATTCTTCTTTAAAGTTTCTAGCTCGTGACCTAGTTATAGGCCCTTATGGCAGCTCAAGAGAAACATCCTGGGATGAGATCGTATCATTCCCCCCTCTTAAAAGTGACTTGTCCTCAAGTCGGAATCTGTATCAAAAGGAGACAAATCAGCAACATTAAAACTGGCACTAATATTATATTCACCCGGTAAGTCAAGTCGATATGAATTTTCATTGATCCGTTCAAGAACTTGAAGTGGACCATCTCCTCATGGTAATAACTTAGATCGTCGTTTGGCTGGAAATTGTTCTTTCCTCATATGAACCCAGACCCAATCACCTGGTTCAAAAATAACTTGTTTTCTTCCTTTGTTTGCTCTTTGAACATAACTTTCAGTACGAGCTTCAATGTTAGCTCACACTTTTTGATGGAGCTCCTTGACATATTCAGCCTTTTTCTTGGCATCTACATTTACAAATTGATCAGTAGGCAATGGCAACAAATCAAGGGGAGTTAATGGATTAAAGCTATAAACTACTTCAAATGGAGAAAACTTAGTAGGAGAATGAATGGAACGATTGTAAGCAAATTCGATGTGAGGTAAACATTCTTCCCATGACTTTAGATTTTTACGGATGATGGCACGCAACAAAGTAGTTAATACTCGGTTTACCACCTCTGTTTGTCCATCCGTTTGTGGATGACAAGTAGTCGAAAATAATAGCTTTGTTCCAAGCTTTCCCCACAATGATCTCCAAAAATGGCTCAAAAACTTTACATCACGATCGGATACAATCATTCTTGGAATTCCATGTAAATGAACAACTTCCCTAAAGAAGAGATTAGCTACATGAATAGCATCATCAGTCTTAGCACATGCAATAAAATGAGACATTTTCGAAAATCTGTCAACTACCACATATATAAAGTCTTTTCCTGTTTTTGTTCGTGGTAACTCAAGGACAAAGTCCATGGATACATCTGTCCAAAGAAGTTCGGGTATGGGCAGCGGCATATACAAACCATCTGGTTGAATTTTGGACTCGGCTCGTTTACAAGTCACACACCGTGCACAGACTCGTGCAACATCTGTTCGCATTCTCGGCCAATAGAAATGTTCTTGTAAAGTAGATAGGGTCTTAGTTATACCAAAGTGGCCCATGAGACCTCCACTATGCGCCTCTTGCGTAAGCAATTCTTGAATCGAACCTTGTGGTATGCACAACTTGCCTTCCTTAAAATGGAATCCCTCAAACCTATAAAACTTCTCAAAAGATCCATTCTCACAAGCAGCAAAAATATTACCAAAGTCAACATCAGCAACATACAATTCTTTCAAATAAGAAAACCCAAGTAACTTAGAATCAATATAAGATAATATGGTGTACCTCCTTGATAGGGCATCAGCCACTATTATTTTCTTTACCTTTCTTATACTTGATGACATATGGAAAAGATTCAAGATATTCAATCCACTTTGCATGGCGTTTGTTTAACTTATGTTGACCCTTGATGTACTTTAAAGCCTCATGGTCAGAGTGAATCACAAACTCCTTTGGCCACAAATAATGCTGCCACGTCTCAAGAGATCGAATTAAGGCATACATTTCCTTATCATACACAGGATAATTAAGAATAGCGCCACTTATCTTCTCGTTGAAATATGCCACCGGTTTTCCATCTTGTGTTAGCACAGCCCCAATTCCTACTCCTGAAGCATCACATTCGATTTCAAAGGTTTTAGAAAAATCAGGAAGTGCTAATAAAGGTGCTTGGACAAGACTTTGTTTAATTTCATTGAATGAATTTTCTTGCTCATCTGTCCAATAAAATGCTGGATTTTTCTTAATAACACTTGTCAATGGTGCAGCAATTGTGCTAAAATTAGGTACGAATCACCGATAAAAACCAGCCAGCCCATTAAAACTTCAGATTTGGCTAATGCTAGTCGGACACGGCCATTCTTGAATCGCTCGAAATTTCTCTTGATCAACTTCCAGTCCTTCGAAACTCACGACAAAACCTAAAAACACAATTTTGTTAGTGCAAAATGAACACTTTTTAAAATTGGCATAGAGTACCTCTTGTCGCAACGTTTCTAAAATCTTCCACAAATGTTGAACGTGTTCTTCCAATGAGTTGCTGTATATCAAGATATCATCAAAATATATGGCACAAAATTTTCCAAAATAAGCACGCAACACATGATTCATTAATCGCATAAAAGTACTAGGAGCGTTTGTAAGACCAAATGGCATTACCAACCATTCATACAAACCGTGTTTGGTCTTAAAGGCAATCTTCCATTTATCACCTTCTCGCATTCGGATTTGATGATATCCACTTCGAAGATCAATTTTCGTAAATATTTTGGTACCACTTAACTCGTCAAGCATATCATCGAGTCGAGGAATAGGGTGTCTATATTTGATGGTTATCTTGTTGATGGCACGACAATCAGCACACATTCGCCACGACCCATCCTTTTTGGGCACAAGTAAAACCGGTACCTCACAAGGCTTTCCCAGATGTAACCTTTATCCATAAGTTCAGCAACTTGCTTTTGCAACTCCTTGGTTTCTTCCGGGTTAGTTCGGTAAGCAGGTCGATTAGGAAGTGCGGCTCCAGGCGCTAAGTCAATTTGGTGCTCGATGCCTCGAATGGGAGGCAATCCACTAGGCACTTCATCCGGAAAAACATCGTCAAATTCCTGTAAAAGAGACAACATAGAAGAAGGTAGATCTTTGGGTAATTCGTTAGTGTTCAGGAAAATTTCTTTGTACATGAGTACAAATACAGGTTGCCTCAAGGTTAATGCTCTCCGAACATCACTTGCTTTTGCAAACACACTCATTTTTTCTCAATTTTTTTTCTTTTCCATGTTTTTCTTCTATAATATTACTACAAATTTTACCTTGGATTTGGCATCTCGAATGGAAAATATTCTCTCGTTGTTGCTCATTCTCCACTCCTTGAAGACTTAGACTTCGTTTGATTACAAGCAACTCTCCTTCAACAGGGTGTTCCAAATCCCCTTCTTCGTCAGAATTTAATTCAACCTCATCTTCCTCTTCATCCTCCGTTTCAATTTCACCATCAGCATGCAATATCATGGTGTTCCGATTTGGACACTAACTTGAGATATGTCCTCTTCCCAAACATTTAAAACATTTGATATCTCTTGAACGGTTGGACGAACTCTCAATGGATTTTCCTTTGCATGATTCGGCCAAAGGCTTGTTTATTTTGGGCATCATCGTGGACTCCTTTGTTTGGTTTGATGGAAAACTTTTGCTAACGCCTTGTCCCTATCTTGAAGAATTTGTAGTGGAATAACCTTGAGTAACACCTTTTCTTCATTTGTTTTTCCACTTTGATGGCCATGTGTACCATGTCTGTCACCTCAATATAATGTTGAAGTTTGACTACCTTAGCAATATCACGATTGGGTCCAGCTAGAAAATGAGCCATCGTTGCCTCGCGGTCTTCTTGCACATCCACATGAATCATCGCCAACTCCATTTCCTTGTAATAATCTTCTACGCTTTTAGTTCATTGAGAAAGATTTTGAAGTTTTTGATGAAGTTCTCGATGATAATACGAAGGAATGAACTGCCGTCGCATTGCCGCTTTCATTTCAGCCCAGGTGGTAATAGGCCTTTCTTCGTTGCACCTTCAACTAGTTGTGAATTGATCCCACTAGATCATCGCGTAATCAGAAAACTCGATTGTGGCTAATTTGACCTTCTTATTCTCAGAATAGTTATGGCAATCAAATACCAATTCAATCTTTTTCTCCCACTCTAGATACGCCTCAGGGTCAGATTTGCCTTAAAAAGGCGGTATTGACAACTTTATATTCTTCAGATCATCATCTTCTCGTCTTTGAACTCTTTGGCCTCGATTCCGTTGTTTCTTCATTGAACACTCACATTGGACCCTTCGTCACTTTCAGCCCCACTAAGTTCAAGTGGTTCATCTTCATTAAATTGTTGTCGGCCACGATTTCTAGGGGGACTTTGAGGTGTCCTTCTCTGACGTGCTCTCTCTTCAACCAAGTCCAACCTTTCTTGTATCGATTCAAGCTTCCGGTCAAAAATTCACTCCACCTTGCTTAACATGGCTTGAAGAGTAAGGTCTGGAACATTTCGAACAGGTTGTCGTGCTTGTCGCTCCTCCATATTTTGATCAAAATTTTGTGACATAAAACAAATTAAACAATTCATAACTAAAGAAAGATAATAATAAACCTCACAACAAACCTTATATTCACTCGGATAAAAAATGTTAACACTCACGCTCGTGTTTGCACTCGTATGTTGGCTTTTACCTCCTCTCTATTGTGCTCACACTCTTGTACCTTTTTCCACTCCTTCTTTTCTCGTGACTTTATAAGCAGACTTGCCAAGGCTTAATCGTAGGCTTAGGGGTGGGTCACAAATTTGGGAAACAAGGGAAAAAAAAGAATAGGAATAGGGTAGGTTGAGTGTGGCATTGGGGAAGAAGAGATGGGAGCAGAAAATCAATTCTTTGTGAATCGGGACATTTCCAACTTTTTTTTTTGAAATTTCATTTTTTTTCAATACTTGAAAAAGAAATAACAATGAGAAACTTGCAATACAATCTGAATTTTGTTTTTTTTTAACTTTTTTTTCTTCACGAACCTATTCTGGCTTCTCTTCGTAAGTCCATACTACTCATTTTAAAAGCTTTGATACCAAATGATACGATCCGCCTCGGTGTTGAGTCGAGTCATATTTATGTTGCCCGATCGTCTATGGTGAAGTAAGGAACAAATGAATAGCTAGTAAGTAGAATTGGTGAAATAAGCTCAATATTATTTTAAAACAACAAGGGTTCAAAAAATGGCTAAATGGGATGTGTTCGGTTATGGAAAAATGATGGAAAGACAATATGCTTAAGAAACAAGTAAGAACCAACACTAATAAGTGTCGACCCAACACTTATTCGTTTAATGAGATGGATAGAAGAAATTCAAACAAAAACCTCAACCCACTATCTAAAAAGAAAGGAACCTCGGTATAGGGTTCGAATGCTACACTTGTAAAAGTGATAAGTTTGGGATAAAACAAAAAACGGGTTGACGCACTAGCTTTGTAGATAAGCCAACAAGTCTTCGTACAAAATTGGAGAAAAGTAATTCTCATCAAATGAACAGAGTTTCATTCCAATTGATCCAAGAAGTACTTTACAAAATCTGAATACACCTATTTATAGTGCTAAAATAAGGTAGCTAAAAAGTCACAATCATCCACTTAATGTGCTTATTAAGAAAAACAGATTAAAGATCAAAACTCTTGGCATTCTTGGAACAAGTAACTTCCACATTGAATTCTCTTCAATTCAGCTGAATGAATGTTCATGAAAGCTTGAAATTGTCTCTTGAGTTGTCCCATGGGTAGCCGAATGGACATCATCTCACTAAAGAAGTTTTGAATGCTGAATTTATTCTTTTTAAAAGAACAAAAATAATCAACAGGAAGCTAAAGAGTTGCTACCGAATTTAAAGGGTATAAAATGCCCTTTAAAACGTCCTTCAATGGTGAATTAACTCCCTTTGTAACAGCTACTTTATTTGTGATCAGTTAGCACTTGAAAGGTCACTTTATTTAAGTTTGTAACAGCTTTGTAATGTAACGGGTGTGAGCTGAAGAAACTCCAGCAATTAAAACATTAAAATGAACTTATTAAACTTATTAAACACTAATTAAACATGTAAATAATAAATACTTCACTTAAATAAATAAACTAAACTCATGAATTAACTATTCTAGCAACTAGTTAATTTAAGAAGCAAAATTAAATCAACTTAACTCATGCTTCAATAAATAATTCTAGAAACTAGATTAATTAAGAGCAACACTTATTAATTAAAGTTCAACAAAAATACTTATTAATTAAACTAAGATGAGTTGGTTAAATGATCAGCAACTCAATTATTTAACTAAAGATGAGCTCATTAAAATTTCAGTTCAACTTGCAATAAATTGCAAGTTACGCCTATTGGGTTACTCCTTTCATAAAGAATGGAATCAGCTTCGTGTTCTCTCCAAACTCGATCCACATAGCTTGCCAATTCTTCTTTAAAGTTTTTAGCTCGTGACCTAGTTATAGGCCCTTATGGCAGCTCAATAGAATCATCCCGGGCTGAGATCGTATCAGATAGACACTTGGATCTGAAATGAAAATAGAAAATCAATCTTAGCAGCTATAAATCTATAAAGAAATGCCACAAAACAAGAAGGAATCAGACAATAATGAAAACACTTATTAATAGGGTTGTTTGGACACAACAAAAATGAAATTTAACTTCAATAAAAGAATCCCCAAGCCGAATCTGACAAGGAGAACACAAATAGCAAATTAAACTCAAAACCTAGCAAACCGATTTGGATTAGAAGCAGAATACTTGGACGGCAAGAAAGGAGGAAAATTATGAATTAAAGGACGTTTCTTGATGCCAAAGAATGTTACAAAATAGATCTTTGAAGCTTGGAATGGCTGGAAACGCAACAAGAACAATTAAATTAAGTTAATCCACAAATCGGAAAAAAAAACAATTAAAGAAGGAAAAACAGCAGGAAAGATGAATAAAGTCCTAAGAAGCCTTGAAAACCAAGAAAGATTTCACAACTCCCTTCAAACGGCTCTAATCTCCCCTCCAATGTAGAACAACGGCAAGAAGAAGGCTGAAGATGGCTCCCACAATCAAAAAGATTGTTAAAACTACTTCAAAAGAAAACTCAAGAGAGAATTCTTGAAGAAAACTCAAAGAGAATTTTTCCACTCAATAAAAATCTGATTTCAATGTAATGTTCTTAAGGGTGGCCGGCCAAGCCATATATATAGGCCTTCTAACTACTTTCCTAGCCCTACTAGGAAAATTGAAAAAAATCCCTAATTGTTGGCTTTCAAGGGGAATTTCGTCCAAGGCCTTTAAATGGGCTTATTGGACTGAATTCTTACATAGAAACTTATTCATAAAGTCTAAAAATTAAAACTAAGTATTTAAAGAATTAAAATTTTATAAATTGGGCCACTTTGACAATTTGGCCTGATTTTCAACTAAGTCTAATTTAAACTTCTTGGTTGGGCTTGGAACATCTTATTGGGTCGTATCTTTTAGAACTTGGGTATGTAATCCGTTCTCTCTCGAAATTGGTTCGTTGATGCTCGTAACTGAGATCCAATGCGCCTTAGCCGCAAGGTTCAGTTTCTTGGACCAAGATTTCCAAGATTTGAAATCTTGATTTTCTTGATTCTTGAAATCGTTCAAAACAACAAGATTGGACCAAGATTCGGTTTCTTGATTTTCTTGAAAACAAGAAAGTGAATCTTGATTTTCTTTTTCCTTTGTATACGTATCTAATTCCTTGCTCATGAAGTCTTGAACGATTCCATTTAGTTTCATACGCATTTGCTTGGCCTTTGACCTCGTTATTGGGCCTTGTGGTAATTTGAGCCCATCATGTTCTTGAGCTTGAGTTGGGCCTTTGTGACTCATATCATTCCCCTATCCTCAAAAAGATTCGTCCTCGAATCTAAAAAATCAAATGGAGATAAGTCAGCCACATTGAAAGTAGAACTTACATTGTACTCACCGGGTAGATCAATTTTGTATGCATTATCATTGAGTAGCTCGAGTACTTGGAAACGCCCATCGCCTCTTGGATCCAACTTGGTCTTTCGTTTTATAGGAAATCGTTCTTTCCTCATATGGAACCAAACCCAATCTCTGGCTTCAAAGACAACCTGTTTGCGCCCCTTATTTGCTTTGTTGGTGTTGATGTCATTTGTTTTGGCTATTCGTTTCCTAGCCTTCTCGTGTAAGGATTTCACCAACTCAGCTTTCTATTCGCCATCTAAATTAACAATATGTTCTAGTGGTAATGGCACAAGATCAAGTACTGTTAGTGGGTTAAAACCATAAACAAGTTCAAATGGTGAATAGCCAATGGTAGAATGAATAGATCTATTATATGCAAATTCAAGAAATAGCAAACATTCTTCCCAATTTTTAATGTTCTTTCCCACAACAGATCGTAATAAGGCTCCTAAAATTCGATTAACTACCTCAGTTTGGCCATCGGTTTGGGGGTGACATGTAGTTGAATACAGTAATTGCGTACCAAGCTTACCCCAAAATACATTCCAAAAGTGGCTAAGGAATTTTACATATCTGTCGGAAACAATTGTTTTAGGGATGCCATGAAGTCTTACCACATCTTTTAAAAATAAGTCTGCCACATGTGTAGCATCATCTGCTTTGTGACAAGGAATAAAATGTGCCATCTTGGAAAACCTATCAACAACAACAAATATACTATCTCTTCTTTTCTTAGTTCGTGGCAAATCTAGAATAAAATCCATGGAGAAGTCTACCCATGGTGAAGTAGGAATCGACAAAGGAGTGTAAAGGCCGTGAGACATTACCTTCGATTTTGCTTCTTTACATGTGATGCACTTAGAACATACCTTTTCGACATCCTTCTTCATATGTGGTCAATGGAAGTGTTCTATCCCACGTAAAAGTGGTAAACCTTTAGGGGCCTCACTAAAAACATCCTCATAATCCTGCAAAAGACATTGAAACACACTAGGCAAATTTTCATTAATGTTAGATAAAGATAAATAGTTTTGCCTAAACCTTACAATGATACAAGGCTGTTTATTAAGTAGGGCTCCCCGCACACCTTTTTTTGTTGCAATTAAAATTTTCACTCTAGCTTTACCACTTGCGGATTCACTCACCTTTGGGCCATTTAAATTTTGACTTTTTTCACTACTAGCCTCTTTTCTCTCTGTCTTTTTTATTTGTCCTTTCTCCCCCATCCCATCACAAAATTTCATCATTTTTAATTGATCTTTATATACATCATTGGGATTTAAAGGAGAAAAAGTGAATTTTTGGCCTTTAAACACAAGAGAGTATCTATTGAGCTTGCCTTGGTGTGTAACATCACGATAAAATTGCCAAAGCCGTCTAAGGAGCAAGTGTGTCGCATGCATTGGGACCACATCACACCATACCTCATCCTCGTAATTCCTGAGCTTAAAAGTGATCAAGGCCTGTTTTGTAACTTTAACTTCTGACCATTCATTAAGCCACTAAAGGTGATACGGATTAGGGTGCTCGGTACAAGGTAACTTTAAGGAATCCACCAACGAACTGCTAACTACATTCGAACAACTCCCACTATCAATAATAAGTGAACATAAGTTACCTTTTATAAAACACCTAGAATGGAAAATATTGGTCCTTTGGTTATCAAAATCGTCTCTCATTTGGATGTGAAGGGTGCGGCGGACTACAAGGCATTGAAAATCGGCAAAGTCCCCTTCTTTTGGCATCTTATTTTTTTCTTTTTGGAATACCTGCAAAACAAATACTCAACACTCCAAAAAAAATTAACAAACCTCACCGTTAATCACTCAAAAAGGAAAGTCAAATTCTCAAAGAGGTAGAATTCAGTCTTGTGAGTTCTTTAGTAGAGTCTATATCAATCAATTAGAAAGTGTATGAACCGTAACTACCAAAGAATCCTAATTGCACTATGAATCCAAAAAGTGACGAGACACCAATTGATTTGTGTTGCACCGAGGAAGAATTGTGCACACTTTTAAATCCTCCTAACACAAGAAACAAGAAGGTGTTAGATAGTGTAAAGGAAGAAAAAAAGAAAAAAACAAATGAAAACCTACAGCTAAGAATCAATAAAAATTGCTGACACCCGAAAACCCGAAAAAACTGCGGAGTAACTTGACAACTTCGTTCGAGGTGTTCCCAGTCTCTAAAAATCACAAAATTTAAACTGGAATGTCCTTAAATATTGTATATTTGATCAGGAAACTTTCGGCACTAAACTCAACCCGCTAAATATTTTTTTATTTTTATTTGATTTCATATTTTTCTATTTTTTTACTTTTTCTACTGATTTTTTTGCGGGAAATATTTTTTTATATTCTATCACCATGCCACAAATATGCATACAAAATTTCAGACCAATCGAACAACTTTTACCCACTCAAATGAATTTTTTTCCAAAGCATTTTATGGGTAAAAACTGGTATATGTTGTTTTTTTAAAGGGGATCAGTTTAGAAATCAACCAAGAACACCCAAAACACCTAAAATTTGATACCAAAAGATAGAAGGTTGCGCACGGACCAAGATCGAGTTGTCAAGTCACGGGAAAATCCTACGAAAATGATAGACACTTGGATCTGAAATGAAAACAGAAAATCAATCTTAGTAGCAATAGATCTATAAAGAAACGCCACAAAACAAGAAGGAATTAGACAAAAATCAAAACACTTATTAATAGGGTTGCTTGGACGCAACAAAAATGAAATTTAACTTCAATAAAAGAATCCCTAAACCGAATCTGACAAGGAGAACACAAACAGCAAATTAAACTCAAAAACCCAACAAACCAAATTGGATTAGAAGCAGAATACTTGGACGGTAAGAAAGGAGGAAAATTATGAATTAAAGGACATTTCTTGATGCCAAAGAATGTTGCAAAATAGATCCTTGAAGCTTGGAATGGCTGGAAACGCAACAAGAACAATTAAATTAAGTTAATCTACAAATCGGCAAAAACAAAAACAATTAAAGAGGGACAAATAGCAAGAAAGATGAATAAAGTCCTAAGAAGCCTTGAAAACCAAGAAAGATTTCACAACTCCCTTCAAACGGCTCTAATCTCCCCTCCAATGTAGAACAACGATAAGAACAAGACTGAAGATGGCTCCCACAATCAAAAAGATTGTTAAAACTACTTCTAAAGAAAACTCAAGAGAGAATTCTTGGAGAAAACTCAAAGAGAATTTTTTTCACTCAATAAAAATTTGATTTCAATGTAATGTTCTTAAGGGTGGCCGGCCAAGCCATATATATAGCCCTTCTAACTACTTTCCTAGCCCTACTAGGAAAACTAAAAAAAAATCCCTAATTGTTGACTTTTAATGATGCGATCCGGCCCGGGTTAATTGAGTCGTTTCGCAAAGTTGCCCGATCGTCTACGAGGAGTAGTTGGAGTTGTCAAAATTGGGTGATTTAGGCTAAGGGTTGCGAAAGCTTTGAGAGGGGTTTAGATGAGTGGTTTGGTGTTTATAAATTCGGTTTAGAATAGAAACAAGGTAGGTTAGAAAAAGGTAATTGATGGAGATGGAAAATAAAACTTAAACGTCAAGAATGTTCAATACTAAAAAGTATTGCCCGAGTCTTATATTGCTTAAGGTGAAATTTGATGAAGGATAGAAGTGATGTGACAGCCCAAAGTTGACCCTAGTCGGGAAGTGGTTTCGGGACCGCTAAACCGAGTCACCAAAATGTTTGAATGTGATACTTATTGTCTAGAATATGTAATTATGAATGTGTGAAAATTTCAAGCTTCAATTTGGTTGATTTCATGTGAATTTAGTTAATAGGACTTATGTGGGAAAATTCTAAAATGTGATAGGTCAATGTGTGAGGACCTATTAGTGCATGTGGACAAAGGGGGGACTTGCATGTCAAATTTCCCCCCTACTAGTAGTGGCCGGCCATGATGGGCATGATGCACAATTGTGCAATTTATTTTATGGAAATTATGGCATGAGTATGGCACAAATAAGATATGTTAATTTGTGTCATAAAATGTTGGGATAAAACAAATAAAATAATAAAAAGGAGTATGGTGAATACAAAAAAAAAATGTGTGTGTAGTTGTTTGTCCCCCCCCATTGCCGTGAGCTAAAGAAGAGAAAGGAGAGAATTTTGTTCATCCTTTTCTCATCTTCATGCTTGCCGAAACTAGAAAGAAAAACAAAGAAAAATTTTCTCATCCTTTGGTTCATCCTTGGCCAAAAAATTTAAGGAGGAAAGAAGAAGAAAGGTGAAAAGATTCGGCCATGCATGTAGCTAGGCTAAGGTATGTTTGATGATGTTCCATGAGATGCATGCATGTTTTAGTTGTTAGCTTGAGTTCTACTTGGCCCATGGTCTAAATCTTGCTATGTGATGGAATTGGCACTTGACCATGGATGCATCATTCTTGGTTGGTGTTTGATGTTGTGGTGATGAGGCATGAGGATGAGTTAAGATTCGGCCTAGGTGGAGGTTGTGTTAATGCCATTGCATGCAAAATATGAAGCTTGTTAATGATGCATGTGATGATGGCTTGATGATTCTTGAACCTCCTTTTTAGCATTTTTGTGTGAGCACATATGTGCATTGGTTGCTAAATGGAGAAGAATTGGCTAGCAAGATGTGTGCTAAGGCCGAATGTAACTTTGCATGTTGATGAGCAATGCATGTGTTAAATCGATGAAAAGGGGGGAGGATGCTTTACTAGTGTGTGTATATGTGTGTATTAAGTGTTGAGATCGACCCCAAAAATAGACATGCATATTCGGCCAAGGGGAAAGAAATTAGCTAATATGTTGTGTTGATGCATGATTTTTGCATGTATGAGACTTTAATGTCTAATGTATAAATATGGGCTAAGTGCCTTGTGTTCATCTTTTTGATGCCTAAATGATGAAATCAATTTATTTGTTTGATTAAGCTCAAGAGCAAAGGGGAAATAAATCCGATAAAGGGAAGGAAAAAGTGGTTGAATAGCTAGCGGAATCGTTCGACAACACCCGAGGTAAGTTCTTGAGTAAGAGAGCTTAAATTACGATGTGATTAAATCATGCTCTATGTGAGGCTATTGAGCCGAATGTGCAAGGATGATATGTGCCTTGTGTTTGAGTTTCGCAAATGAAAATGAAATATGAATGTGCCATGAATTATTGTTAGATGTGCATGATTAATTGAATGCTGTCCGGGGTAAGTCCCGAAGGCTTTGTGCTAAGCGAATATATCCGGACTAAGATCCGAAGGCCTTTGTGCGAGATACTAAATCCGGGTTAAGTTCCGAAGGCATTCGTGCGAGTTATTAAATCCGGGTTAAGTCCCGAAGGCATTCGTGCGAGTTATTAAATCCGGGTTAAGTCCCGAAGGCATTCGTGCGAGTTGTTAAATCCGGGTTATGTCCCGAAGGCATTGTGTGAGTTACTAAAACCGGGCTATGTCCCGAAGGCATTTGAACGAGGAGCTATATCCGGTTAAATCCCGAAGGTACGTGATTTGGTAATGAATGAGCTTGCTGTAAAATTCCAGCGAATACTCGAAAAACATCCCAAATGGGGATATGTTACGTATGTGTTGAATTTAATCGAGCCCTTACAAATAAATGTTCGCTCAGTTGATAAACGAGCTACCGGCCTTCGGCTAAGTTAGTCTATTGTGTATGTACATAAGGGTTGTTAATGTTGTGAAGCAAGTTTGATATCGGTAAATTGCGTATTATGAAATATTCCATTTAGCCAAATGTGTGTTATTCTTTGTTTATGCTGGAATTCCTTGCTCAAACTTACTAAGCATAAATTGCTTACTCGTTACACTGCTCCTCTGTTTTATAGATTTTTGGTTCTCCAGCTATCGGACTCAGGATCTTGAAGTCGAAGTCGCCCACACTATCAAAGGCTCTTTTGGGTACTATTTTGGTTGAATCTTGATATGGCATGTATAGGACTACCCATTGTTGTTTTTCGAGTACTTTATGAAATGTATAAGTGTACAGCCATGCGAAAATGGCTTGTAGAAGTGGAGTATGGCATTAGACCATTCGTGTTTATGAATGTATAGATGGTTTCATGATGTAACTATAGTTGGAATGGAAGTGTTGAGCAAATGATCAGCCACTGGAATGGCTAAGTATGATCATATGTGGGCTTATGTATGACAAGGCCCTAGTTGGTCCATGAAACCCCAAATTAGGTAAGGTTTACTTTGAAAACAGAAGCTGATAGCAGCAGTGGTGTGGATTGGAAAAATCACAAGAATTTGTAGGAGTGGAATTAAATAGTGAATAAATTATGTAATCGAACCTTGATGAATCTACTTTCATATGGAAGTAACGAAACAATCATAGGAACAGTACAGTAAGAGATATTCGGGTTCTTGTGGAACAGGGCCAGAACAGTTTCTGGATTCCCTGTTCCGCCTTTGGAAATTCACTATAAATTGACCAGTGATAGTTAGGGTCATACCATATATGTATGGATTCCTCTCTGAGTCTAGTTTCCATAGAAACAAACGGCATCCGTATTGAAGCTCTGTGCAGAGAGATATCCAAGTCGTAATGGGAAAAGGTCAGTGTAGTCGACCCCTGTAACATGGGAGATTTTGACTAATAAACTGTACTAATTGGCCCGACCAAAAATTCTAGAAAAAAATACATAGGTGGGGACATGAGTATAGTTTCAGGGAAAAATCACAAAACTGATTTTCGAGTTGTGAAACTCAAGATATGATTTTTGAAGCGACTAGTACTCAGACTGGGCAGTGTCTGGAAAAAAAAATTTTCAAAGTTTGTTAACATCTCGTGTCCGACTCCGGTGTCGGTCTCGGGTTCGGGGTGTTACAAGTGAACCTTGACCCAATACCTATATAGAGGTAAGAACCAAATGTATAAAAATATGGTTGAACGCCACACCGGTTTGGTGATAAGTTCAATTGAGTTTGGATGGACGCCACTAGCAAGCTAGATAAGTCGCTTCGAGACTCGAACGAAAGAAGAGAGGAGGTAACCTCAAAAGAACAAAAGTTCTATTAAGTTTAATAATCAAATTCTGTAACCTTTTACAATAAACAAGTAAGCTATTTATAGGCAAAGACTAAGCTAGCCGAATGGGCAACTTAATGGCTAAGAATTCAGCCATGAATATGCTAGAAATTTCTAGAAAGTAATCATTAATTTGCTGTAGCTAAATTCAGCTGAATGTGCATGAATGAAGCATTAAAATTTCGGTTCATGTTTGGAGATGATGCATGGATTGACCGAATCATCATGTTGCTTCACTTGATGCATTCATGCATCCTTAACCTTGAAGAATCTCCATAATTCCATGAATGTGTAGCCCTTTAATGATCCTACATCTCCCTTGGCTGAATTAGGCATTAATGTGCCTAAAATACTTGAATGGTCATCTTGAAAATGCATGAATCATGCATGAAACGTCCCATGTACTTTCCCCCATAAATATGATCCATGAATCTTCAAATACATGAACTTTCAGCAACTCCCTTTTGCATGAACGTCCCAAATGCATGTGCTACTTTAAATGCCATCCATTGAACCTCAATTGTGCATGCACACTCCCATACATTGCACCAATCCGTTCATGAACCTGCAGCAAATAACATCAGCAAGTTAAATGCATTTCAGACACATTAAATTAGCAGCATATGAACTCAATAATTTGCACATTAAATTCGGCCATACATATTAACAAATTCAGACATATTTAAAACATCATAATTAATTAAGTATTTAATTTAGATATAATTAAAACACTTAATTAATTATTTGTCCAGATTTTAACAAATTAATTAACTTAAAATAAACAACTAATTCAACTAAAGACAAATTAAATGGTTTATTTCAGCAAAATAAATGCAAACTAAAGAAAGCTAAAATAAGCTCATTGGGTTAAGATTGAGCTGAATTGAGCTCGAATGAGCTGACTTGAGCTCAAGTGAGCTGGAAACGAGCTAAACGGAGCTCAACGAGAAGGAATTGAACTAATTCAGCTCGCATGGATTTGCAAACAATGCTTAGGGAGTTGGTCCAAAAGTGTGCCCGAGGCGTGGTCGTATCATTTAAGGGGAAGTTCATCCAAGGCCTTTAAATGGGCTAATTGGACTGAATTCTTACATAGAAATTTATTCATAAAGTCTAAAAATTAAAACTAAGTATTTAAAGAATTAAAATTTTACAAATTGGGCCACCTTGACAATTTGGCCTGATTTTCAACTAAGTGATACGAGTCACATAGGCCTTAGGATGCGTACACGAAAGAAAGAGAAAATCAAGATTCACTTTCTTGTTTTCAAGAAAATCAAGAAACCGAATCTTGGCCCAATCTTGCTGTTTGGAGCGATTTCAAGAATCAAGAAAATCAAGATTTCAAATCTTGGAAATCTTGGTCCAAGAAACCAAATCTTGCAGCCAAAGCGCATTGGATCTCCGTTATGAGCATCAACGAACCAATTTCAGTAGAAGATGGAATACAAGCCCAAGTTCTTGAAGGCAAGGCCCAATAAGATGATTCCAAGCCCAAATAAGAAGACAAACCATACTTACTTGAAAATCAGGCCAAATTGTCAAAGTGGCCCAATTTGTAAAGTTATATTTTTTTAAATACTTAGTTTAAATTTTTATGTAGATATTCAGTCTAAGAGGCCCAATTAAAAGCCCTTGGCCGAATTTCCATTTAAATATTAAAATAATTAGGATTTTTTTTTATTTTTAGTTTTCTAATTAGATTAGGAAAACACTTAAGGGGCCTATACAAAGGCTTGGCCGGCCACCTTGTGATTCACTTCTCAAATATATTAAAAATTTTAGATTTGTTTAAGTGCAGAATTCTCCTTGAGTTTTTCTCCAAGAATTTTCTCTTGAGTTTTCTTTAGAAGTTGTTTTAACAATCTTTGGATTGTGGGAGCCATCTTCAGCCTTCTTCTTGCCGTTGATATTCCTTTGGAAGGGAGATTAGAGCCGTTTGAAGGGAGTTGTGATATCTTTCAGGATTTCAAGGCTTCTTAGGACTTTTCTTTATTCTTTTGCTATTCATTCTTCTTTATTAAATTTTGCTTGTGCCATTTTGTTGAATAATTTGGGATTAATTGTTCTTGTTTCGTTTCAGCCATTCCAAACTTCAAGATCTGATTCGACACTTCCTTGGACATAAATAAAAGTTTTTGATTTCACAAAACCCCCTCTTTTCTTGCCGTCCAATCCCTAGAATTAGTTTCAATTGATTTCGTAATCTGTTTTAATTTATTTGCTGTTTTGTGTTCTTTGATAGATTCGGCTGATTGGAAGTTAATCTTAGGGCTTAATTTCATGTTCTTGGCTTCCAAGAACATCTATTCATAAGTGTTTTGATTCTTGGCTGTTCTTTATTGATTTGGGGATTTTTAGTTTCCAAATCTAATTGATTCTAATTAAGTTTTGCTGTTTCATTTCAGATCCAAACGTTTAGAGTTTTCGTAGGAGTTTCTCGTGACTTGACAACTCAGTCTTGGTCCGTGCGAAGCCCCCTATCATTTGGTATCAGATTTTGGGTGTTTTGGGTGTTCTTGGTTGATTTCTAAACTGATCTCTATTTTTTAAACTACAAACAGCAGTTTTACCCAGAAAAATTTTTCGAAAAAAATTCATTTGAGTGGGTAAACATTGTCCGATTGATCTAAAATTTTACATACATATTTTTGGCACTGTGATTGAATATAAAAAAGTATTTCCTACAAAAAATTCAGTCGAAAAAGTCAAAAAAATTGAAAAAGATGAAATCCAATAAAATTTTTAAAAAATATTCAGCGGATTGAGTTTGATGCCCAAAATTTCCAGATAGAAAATTAAATATTTAAGGACATTCCAAATTTAAGTTAGTGATTTTTGGAGATCGGGAACACCTCGAACGAAGTTGTCAAGTTACTCTGCAATTTTTCAGTTTTTTCGATTTCAGCAATTTTTATTGATTCTTAGCTGTAGGTTTTCATTTGTTTGCCTTTATTTTCCCTTTACACTACTAACACCTTCTTGTTTCTTGTGTTAGTAGGATTTTAAGGTGTGCACAATTCTTCCTCGGTGCGAACAAATCAATTGGTGTCTCGTCAGTTTTTGGCATCCTAGTGCAAATTAGGACTCTTTGGTAGTTTAGGTTCATACACTTTCTAATTGGTTGATATAGACTCTACTAAAGAAATCACAAGACTAAATTCTACCTCATTGAGAATTTGGTTTTTCTTTTTGAGTGATTAACGGTGAGGTTTGCTAATTTTCCTTTTTGAGTGTTGAGTGTTTGTTTTGCAGGTTTTTGAAAAAAGAAAAAAAATGTCGAGAATTGGTGATGACCATAATGATGTCCATGATAAATTTAAAAAGATCCAACAACAGTTAGACGAACGGGCTGCCTTACTTCAAACTTTGAGTGCTACTATCAATGAGGTGCGATTGAATCAAGAGCCTCAATATCGAGGTCCAATTAAAGATGATGTGGATAACCAGCCTCGTGCTCATAGGCACGCTCCTAGACGTGTTCCTAGAACTGACTATGATGTTTATGATCGCGGACAAACCTCTTTGGTAAAACCAAAGAGCGAGCAGCAACGAGAACATCTCTTTCATACTCGCTGCCATGTACAAGGTAAGTTTTGTAGAGTTATTATTGATGGTGAAAGTTGCTCGAACGTAGCCAGCAGGACGATGGTAGAAAAGCTTTACTTAACCACTACCAAGCATCCACGACCATATCAACTACAAGGGCTTAGCAACGAAGGCCAATTTAAGGTCACTCAACAAGTGCGCATCGCCTTTTCTATCGGCAAGTATCAAGACGAAGTCGTGTGCGACGTAGTGCCTATTCAAGCCTGCCATTTGTTGTTAGGAGAACCATGGCAAAGGGATCGAAAGGTCACCCACGATGGTCGTACCAATAGGTATTCTTTCAAGCATCAAGGAAGGAAAGTCACCTTAGTGCCGCTCACTCCGGAACAAGTCAATGAGGACCAAATCAAACTGAAAAATTCTGTTGTTAAAACAAGTGAGGAAAAAGAAAAATGAGAAGAGAAAAATAAAAGTGAAGAAGAAGAAAATGAAAATGAAAATGGTGAAAAGGAAAGTGAGAGAGAAACAAAAGAAAATGTGAATGAAGTGAGTGAAAAAGAGAGAGAGCTTAAACAAGGAATGAGTGAAGAAGAAGAGAATGCTCAAACACAAGGGAGGAATATTTTTGCTAACCCCCATTCGAAATCGCCTTGCCATTTCTCTTTGTTTCAGGTTTGCAAGATTCCACCCATGGACAGGTTCAAGCTTCATTACCCTTTTACTGAGAGATGTTTTAATTGATTGAACAAGGTAAAACTGATCCTCATTTTCCCACCTCTAATGGTAAGCAAGGTGAAGTTTCTCTATTCTCTCAACAACTTCATTCAACTAGTATTGATGACTTTGCTCATGACTTGAATTTTGAAAAGGTACTGTATGTTATTGTCGATAATTGCTATTCTTGGATTGATGACATTTTCAGTTACTCAACAACATTAAATGATCATGTTTTCCATGTTAGAACGATTTTAGACATTCTAAGAGCTGAAAAATTGTTTGCCAACCTTGATAAATGCACATTTTGTTGTGATAAGCTAATATTTTTAGGTTTCATAATTAGTTCTCAAGGTATTCATGTCGATGAGGAAAAAGTTAAGGTAATCAAGGAGTGGCCAACTCCTAAATCGATACTGAGGTGAGATCTTTCCATGGTTTATCTAGTTTTTATAGACGATTTGTGAAAGATTTCTCCACTATTGCTGAGTTGGTGAAATCCTTACACGAGAAGGCTTGGCAGCGAATAGCCAAAACAAATGACATCAATTGGTGTCTCGTCAATTTTTGGACTCCTAGTGCAAATTAGGATTCTTTGGATTTTGGTTCATACACTTTCTAATTGGTTGATATAGACTCTACTAAAGAACTCACAAGACTGAATTCTACCTCATTGAGAATTTGATTTTTCTTTTTGAGTGATTAACGGTGAGGTTTGCTAACTTTCTTTTTGAGTGATTGAGTGTTTATTTTGCAGGTTTTTGAAAATGTCTAAGGTTGGTCAAGGTGAGAATGATGTCCATAATAAATTGAAAATGATCCAACAACAATTAGACGAACGGGCTGCCATACTTCAAACATTGAGTGCTACTATCAATAAGATGCGAGTGGAGAAAAGAGCCCAACGAGGACAACTTAATTCAAGTGAAAGGGTAGAAATGAGAGTGCCAAGAAGGCGAACATCCAACGAATATTCAAGAAGAGATTCATATCATGACTCCTATTCAACGAGGAATTCAAGACGATGCAACGCAAGTTTCGAGAGTGAACTTTTTCAAAGGGATCATTGTTCGTATGCAAGTCATTCCGTACATACCCAACGAGAGTCTTTTCGTTCTGATTCATTTGTAACATCTCTATCTTGTAATGAAAGAAAGAAAGAAAAAGAAATCAAAAAAGAAAAAGAGAATGAAAAAGAGCAAAAAGAGATTGAGAGTGGAAAGGAATGTGATACAGACAAGAAAACTGAAAAAGAAATTGAAGAAACAAAAGAAAAAGACGAGGAAAGGGTAGAGAGGAATGTTTCCACTAACCAAGATATGAATTTTTCTTGTGTTGCTACTTTTCAGGTTCCTGAAATACCGAAAGATAACTTTCAACTTTAATACCTTTCTGATGAAAGACGCTTCGTACGATCAACATAAGCAATGTTGAAGATGAAATCACACTACATGAGCCTGAAGGTAAGCGAGGTAAGGAAATTTTAGCAAAAGAGTCCCGTACAGATTTGAAAATTATTGGTGACTTAGTTCTTAAAAGATCCCTTCATTTTGATCCGATTAATTGTTATTCTTCGATTGTGGTTGATAAAGTCATTACGAAAGAAAGCGTGAGTTGTTATTCTCTTAATTTGCCTTGTGTAAAATCCTCGAATTTGTGCAAATCTGTTTTGGCAAATACTTTCTATTGTTTTTTTTACTTGGTTTTTGAATAAGGTAACGAAATTTTCCAAGTTTGTTTTCAATTTATATTCGTACCTTAAACAATTTCTGTGGTTATACAAATTTGAGTTCCATTTGACAAAGGTTAACTCAACAACGGAGCTTCGACTAACTATGCCCCCGATGAGCGAAGGTTTGTATTCAATGCAAAAGGTAAACTCGACCCTTATTCTTCTGCTTATAAAGATAAGATGCTTGAAACCATTTAAATTAAGCATTTAAATAATTTTTACTACAGCTTATAAATATGTCTTTAATTAATATAAGTGTTTAATTTGTCTTAGTTAAATTAAAGATGTCTTGATTTCATTTAGTTTGTCTAAATTAATACATGTATTAAATCTGTCCAGCCAAATTTATGTGTCATGTTTTATTAATATTTAAGTTGTCACAATGTTAATTATAATGTTTACATTATGTTTTAATTTAAGTTCAGCTGAATTTGTTTGAATTAATTAAGTTCATTTGTTTTAATTCAGGTACAGCCGAATTTTGAGATTCATTGGCTAGATGCATGCATGTAGATTCAATGAATGTGAAGATGCATGTGCAGCTGGTATAATGCATTGAAGCTGATTAATTTTGGCTCTCTTCAAGGCAACTATTCGGCCAAGAGTTAGCAGCCAATTCAACACTCTAAGACATGGCCGATTCTCTTCTCAAGGAGGCATAAAGATGTTCACACTATATGGCTCTTCAAAATCGTCCATTCACACTTCCAAATGGCTGTTCAAGTTGCTATTTAATGTTGGTTTTTTTAAAGTAAGAGTTGCTTCATAAATTACCTCATTAAACTCCATTAGCCGAATATAGCTGCTGCTAATTTCCAAAGTTCATTGGAAGCTATTCCTTGGTCTCCATTCAGCCGAACCTACATTGGCCAACATTCATGAACTAAAGCTGAATTTAGTTCAATGTTTGCTTAGAAATTAAGCCTTCAATCTGTCCATTCGACTACTAGGCATTATGCTATAAATAGTTGCTGATTTTCTTGTAACAGGACTTTTTGCCAAAATTTTTTGAATGAATTATATTTTTGGTGAGATAATTCACTCTCCTTATTCTCCAAAGCTCAATCGACTTATCTTCACAAGTGGCGTCAATCTGACTTTTTTTTCGAACTTATCACCCGTTGGTGTGGCGTTCTTCATACCGAAGGTTCCTAATTCATTAAATAGTGGGTCTCAATTTTATTCCTATTCCTTTCCTTTCTTTGAAACGATATAAGCCTGGGTCCTTATTTACTAATAAGGGTTTGTTCTTGTTTCATTAGAAACCAGCAAACAACAAATCATCAAACACTTTGCTTCCTAAGTCATTTAACCTTCAAAACTCAAAGGACTGAATTTGTATTAAACCGACACTACCTAATTTTTATCGGGAATTATTACGACTCGTCGCATCTTCTGAAACGAGCTCGTATCAGTTAGTATCAGAGCTAGTTAAATTAGGTACGTAATCGTCATTCAAAAAAAACTTGAAAAAAAGGTTTGAATTAAGAAAAAAAGAGAAAGAAAGAATATCTATACGAAATTAAAAAAAAAATCGTACTTAAAAAAAGAATTCGATTAAAAAATATTGCAAGTGTTGATTGTCGTTCCGAACAAGTGATTCTCTTTTTAAGTATTGACCCGTTCTTTACACCACAACTTCAAACCAAAATCTTTCTTTCCTTCGAGCCTACCTTAAACTGTAACACCCCGAACCCGAGACCGACACCGGAGTCGGACACGAGATGTTAACAAACTTTGAAAAAATTTTTTCAGACACTGCCCAGTCTGAGTACTAGTCGCTTCAAAAATCATATCTTGAGTTTCACAACTCGAAAATCAGTTTTGTGATTTTTCCCTGAAACTAGACTCATGTCCCCACCTATGTAATTTTTTCTAGAATTTTTGGTCGGGCCAATTAGTACAGTTTATTAGTCAAAGTCTCCCATGTTATAGGAGTCGACTACACTGACTTTTTCCCATTACGACTTGGATATCTCTCTGCACAGAGCTTCAATACTGATGCCGTTTGTTTCTATGGAAACTAGACTCAGAGAGGAATCCATACATATATGGTATGACCCCTAATTATCTCTGGTCAATTTATAGTGAATTTCCAAAGTCGGAACAGGGAATCCAGAAACTGTTCTGGCCCTGTTCCACAAGAACCCGAATATCTCTTACTGTACTGTTCCTATGATTGTTTCGTTACTTCCATATGAAAGTAGATTCATCAAGGTTCGATTACATAATTTATTCACTATTTAATTCCACTCCTACGAATTCTTGTGATTTTTCCAATCCACACCACTGCTGCTATCAGCTTCTGTTTTCAAAGTAACCTTACCTAATTTGGGGTTTCATGGACCAACTAGGGCCTTGTCATACATAAGCCCACATATGATCATACTTAGCCATTCTAGTGGCTGATCATTTGCTCAACACTTCCATTCCAACTATAGTTACATCATGAAACCATCTATACATTCATAAATACGAATGGTCTAATGCCATACTCCACTTCTACAAGCCATTTTCGCATGGCTGTACACTTATACATTTCATAAAGTACTCGAAAGACAACAATGGGTAGTCCTATACATGCCATATCAAGATTCAACCAAAATAGTACCCAAAAGAGCCTTTGATAGTGTGGGCGACTTTGACTTCAAGATCCCGAGTCCTATAGCTGGAGAACCAAAAATCTATAAACAGAGGAGCAATGTAACGAGTAAGCAATTTATGCTTAGTAAGTTTGAGCAAGGAATTCCAGCATAAACAAAGAATATCACACATTTAGCTAAACGGAATATTTCATAATACGCAATTTATCGATATTAAACTTGCTTCACAACATTAACAACCCTTATGCACATACACAATAGACTAACTTAGCCGAAGGCCGATAGCTCGTTTATCAACTGAGCGAACATTTATTTGTGAGGGCTCGATTAAATTCAACACATACGTAACATATCCCCATATTGGGATGTTTTTCGAGTATTCGCTGGAATTTTACAGCAAGCTCATTCATTACCAAATCACGTACCTTCGGGATTTAACCGGATATAGCTCCTCATTCAAATGCCTTCGGGACATAGCCCGGATTTAGTAACTCACACAATGCCTTCGGGACATAACCCGGATTTAACAATTCGCACGAATGCCTTCGGGACTTAACCCGGATTTAACAACTCGCACGAATGCCTTCGGGACTTAACCCGGATTTAACAACTCGCACGAATGCCTTCGGGACTTAACCCGGATTTAATATCTCGCACAAAGGCCTTCGGATCTTAATCCGGATATATTCACTTAGCACAAAGCCTTCGGGACTTAGCCCGGACAGCATTCAATTAATCATGCACATCTAACAATAATTCATAGCACATTCATATTTCATTTTCGTTTACGAAACTCAAACACAAGGCACATATTGTCCTTGCACATTCGGCTCAATAGCCACACATAGAGCATGATTTAATCACATCGAAATTTAAGCTCTCTTACTCAAGAACTTACCTCGGGTGTTGTCGAACGATTCCGCTAGCTATTCAACCACTTTTTCCTTCCCTTTATCGGTTTTATTTCCCCTTTGCTCTTGAGCTTAATCAAACAAATAAATTGATTTCATCATTTAGGCATCAAAAGATGAACACAAGGCACTTAGCCCATATTTATACATTAGACATTAAAGTCTCATACATGCAAAAATCATGCATCAACACAACATATTAGCTAATTTCTTTCCCCTTGGCCGAATATGCATGTCCATTTTTGGGGTCGATTTCAACACTTAATACACACATATACACACTAGTAAAGCATCCTCCCCCTTTTCATCAATTTAACACATGCATTGCTCATTAACATGCAAAGTTACATTCGGCCTTAGCACACATCTTGCTAGCCGATTCTTCTCCATTTAGCAACCAATGCACATATGTGCTCACACAAAAATGCTAAAAAGGAGGTTCAAGAATCATCAAGCCATCATCACATGCATCATTAACAAGCTTCATATTTTGCATGCAATGGCATTAACACAACCTCCACCTAGGCCGAATCTTAACTCATCCTCATGCCTCATCACCACAACATCAAACATCAACCTAGAATGATGCATCCATGGTCAAGTGCCATTTCCATCACATAGCAAGATTTAGACCATGGGTTAGGTAGAACTCAAGCTAACAACTAAAACATGCATGCCTCTCATGGAACATCATCAAACATACCTTAGCCTAGCTACATGCATGGCCGAATCTCTTCACCTTTCTTCTTCTTTCCTCCTTAAAATTTTTGGCCAAGGATGAACCAAAGGATGAGAAAATTTTTCTTTGTTTTTCTTTCTAGTTTTGGCAAGCATGAAGATGAGAAAAGGATGAACAAAATTCCCCCTTTCTCTTCTTTAGCTCACGGCAATGGGGGGGACAAACACTACACACACATTTTTTTTTTCTTTTGTTTTCCATTTCTTTATTACCCATACTCCTTATTTTATTCTTCCATTAACAAAACATGTTTCATGACATGTTTTGCCCATCATTCCTTGTCATGGCCGGCCACTACTCATTAGGGGGGGAAATTTGACATGCAAGTCCCCCCTTTGTCCACATGCACTAATAGGTCCTCACACATTGACCTATCACATTTTAGAATTTTCTCACATAAGTCCTATTGACTAAATTCACATGAAATCAACCAAATTGAAGCTTGAAATTTTTCACACATTCATAATTACATATTCTAGACAATAAGTATCACATTCAAACATTTCGGTGACTCGGTTTAGCGGTCCCGAAACCACTTCCCGACTAGGGTCAACTTTGGGCTGTCACAACTCTCCCCACTTAAGAAATTTTCGTCCCCGAAAATCTTACCGGTAAATAGGTTTGGGTATCGTTCTTTCATCGAGCTCTCGGTCTCCCAAGTTGCTTCCTCGATCCCGTGTTTGAGCCATAACACCTTTACTAGCGGAACTCTTTTGTTTCGCAACTCCTTCACTTCACGAGCTAGGATACGCATCGGTTCTTCTTCATAGCTCATGTCAACTTGAATTTCAACCTCTGATGGGCTAATTATATGCGATGGATCAGATCGATAGCGTCGAAGCATCGAAACATGAAAGACGTCATGAATCTTTTCAAGCTCCGGGGGCAAAATCAATCTATACGCAACCGGACCAACTCGTTCGGAGATTTTGTACGGCCCAATGAATCTTGGGCTCAACTTGCCCTTACGGCCGAACCTGAGTATCTTTTTCCAAGGTGAAACCTTAAGGAACACTTTGTCTCCCACCTGATACTCGATGTCTTTTCGTTTCAAATCTGCGTACGATTTCTGACGATCCGTGGCTACCTTCAGACTTTCACGGATTACCTTTACTTTCTGTTCAGCATCTCTAATCAAATCAACTCCGAAAATTTTACTTTCACCGAGCTCGGTCCAAAACAATGGTGTACGGCATTTACGACCGTACAAAGCCTCGTAAGGTGCCATCTTAATACTTGATTGAAAACTATTGTTGTAAGCGAATTCAATCAAAGGTAAATACCGTTCCCATGAACTACTGAACTCGAGGATGCAACATCTCAACATATCCTCAAGTATCTGAATTATCCTCTCGGATTGACCATCGATTTGGGGGTGAAAAGCAGTGCTAAAATGCAGCTTGGTACCCAGAGCTTCTTGCAATTTCTTCCAAAATCGTGAGGTGAATCTCGGATCTCTATCCGACACGATAGAAACAGGTACCCCGTGTAATCTCACAATTTGATAAACGTACAATTCAGCTAGTTTATCCAATGAAAAATCCGTACGTACGGGGGTGAAATGAGCCGACTTAGTCAGTCTATCAACAATAACCCATATCGCATCCTTCTTACTTGCTGACAAAGGCAGTCCGGACACAAAGTCCATTGTGACTCGATCCCATTTCCACTCGGGTATCATGATCGGCTGGAGTAATCCTGAAGGCACTTGATGTTCCGCTTTCACTTGTTGACATATTAAACATCTCGAAACAAAGTCAGAGATGTCCCGTTTCATACCATGCCACCAAAATTGACGTTTCAAATCGTTGTACATTTTCGTACTCCCCGGGTGAATTGACATTCGGCTACAATGGGCTTCGTTCAGAATCATCGAAATGAGTTCCGAATTCCTTGGAACACACAAACGATTTCTGAACCTCAAACAATCATCATCATCAATTTGAAACTCCGATTCCTCGTTCGAAAAACACTTAGCCCGTTTTGCAACCAATTCATCATCGACTTTCTGAGCTTCACGAATTTGGTGAGTCAATAATGGTTTAGCTTTTAATTCAGCTACTAACACACTGTCTGGTAGAACAGACAAATGCACGTTCATCGCTCGTAAAGCAAACAATGACTTCCGGCTTAAGGCGTTCGCAACCACGTTAGCCTTTCCCGGGTGGTAATCAATGACAAGCTCGTAATCTTTCAACAACTCAAGCCAACGTCTTTGTCGCAGATTCAAGTCTCGTTGAGTCATCAAATATTTGAGACTTTTGTGATCCGAAAATACATGGCACTTCTCACCAAACAGATAATGTCGCCATATTTTTAAAGCAAACACGATGGCAGCTAGTTCGAGATCATGGGTCGGATAATTCCTCTCGTGAGGCTTCAATTGTCTCGACGCATAGGCCACGACTCGACCTTCTTGCATCAATACGCAACCCAACCCAAGTAGGGATGCGTCACTATAAATGACAAACTCTTTACCTGATTCGGGTTGCACCAAAATTGGAGCTTCAGTCAAATGAGTTTTCAGTTGGTTGAAACTTTTCTGACATTTCTCCGTCCACTCGAACTTAACATCCTTTTGAAGTAGCTTCGTCATTGGTGTGGCTATCATCGAGAAACCTTTCACAAATCGTCGGTAATAACCGGCGAGCCCCAAAAAGCTCCGAACTTCAGTAATATTTCTCGGAGGTTTCCAGTCAAGTATGGCTGAAATTTTGTTCGGGTCAACTCGAATACCCGACGCGGATACCACATGACCCAAGAAGCTAACCTCTCTTAACCAGAACTCACACTTACTGAACTTAGCATATAATTGCTTATCCCGCAAAATTTGCAGCACTAGCCTCAGATGCTCAGCATGTTCGGTCTCATCTCTTGAATAGACCAAAATGTCATCAATGAACACAACTACGAACTGATCCAAATACGGTCTGAAGATCCGATTCATCAAATCCATAAATACCGCAGGGGCATTAGTGAGCCCAAACGGCATCACTAAGAATTCGTAGTGACCATATCTCGTTCTGAAGGCAGTTTTGGGAATATCTGGATCTCGAATTCGCAACTGATAATAGCCCGATCTCAAATCTATTTTTGAGAACACTGAGGCTCCCTTCAGTTGGTCGAACAAATCATCGATGCGCGGCAACGGATATTTGTTCTTTATCGTCACTTTATTCAGCTGACGATAGTCAATGCACAACCTCATGGTTCCGTCCTTCTTTTTCACGAACAATACTGGTGCACCCCAAGGTGAGAAACTTGGTCGAGCGAAACCTCTATCCGTCAGTTCTTGTAACTGAGCTTTCAACTCCTTTAACTCAGTTGGTGCCATACGATACGGAGCTATCAAAATCGGCGTAGTCCCAGGTACAAGCTCAATACCAAACTCTACCTCCCGAACAGGTGGTAAACCCGGTAATTCTTCCGGAAAAACATCCGGGTATTCACAAACCACCGGCACAGATTCGGGTTTCTTTTCTAATTCTTTGTCATCAAGCACATATGCAAGGTATGCTTCGCACCCTTTTCTTACATATTTCTGTGCCAACATTGCTGATATTACAGCTGGCATCCCCTCCAAGTCCGCAGACTCAATTCGGACTACTTCGTTATTTGCGCACCTCAAATCAATAGTCTTGCTCTTGCAATTCACAATCGCATCATGCGCGGTCAACCAATCCAACCCAAGGATAACATCAAATTCATCAAACGGCAAAAGCATCAAGTCCGCTGGAAAACAGGAACCTCGAATTTCCAGGGGACATTTCTTACACAATTTGTCGACAAGCACGTAACGACCCAAGGGATTTGACACCCGAATTACGAACTCAGTAGACTCAATAGGTAAAGTGTTACTGGATGCTAAGGTTTCACATATGTAAGAATGAGTAGAACCGGGGTCAATCAAAGCAATTACATTAGTATCAAAGAGGGTGAATGTACCGGTAATAACATCAGGCGAAGAAGCATCCTCGCGGGCACGTATAGCATAAGCTCTAGCAGGCGCACGGGCTTCGGATCTGGTTATATCATCTCTAGATCCTCTCTGACCACCACCAGCATTGCCCATATTTCCAGATGGTCTACCTCGAGCAGTGGTAGCACCCGGTCTCCCACTCTGATTTGCATTCTGTCCCGACAACCTCGGGCAATCTTTAATGAAGTGGTCCACTGATCCGCATTTGTAACAGGAGCGGTCAGGAAATCTACAACTCCCCGAATGCCATTTACCGCAATATCGGCATTTCGTCCTGTCTCGACGTTCATTCCCAACACTGGCGACCGAAGTGCCTCGTGTACCCACAGGGGGTCGATCACGATCTCGTCTAAAAAGGCCCGAAGTGCCTCTAAACTGGCCCGCATCATCTCGAAATCTCTTCGATGTCTGTTGAAGAGACCTCCCCGAGGACCTTTTACGAAACTCTCCAGTTCCCTCATCAACTCTTTGCTTTTCTTTTCTAAGCTCTTCGGCTTTACAAGCTCGTTCAACAAGTACCACGAACTCTCGTATTTCAAGAACGCCAACGAACATCTTTATATCTTCATTCAGCCCATCCTCGAAGCGTTTACACATAATAGCTTCGGACGAAACACATTCCCGAGCGTATTTGCTAAGTCTAACAAATTTTCGCTCGTAATCAGTAACCGACATGGAGCCTTGCTTAAGCTCAAGAAATTCCTTCCGTTTTTGATCAACAAATCTCTGACTGATATACTTTTTCCGAAACTCAGTTTGGAAAAACTCCCAAGTTACTTGCTCTCGGGGCACAATAGAAGTCAAAGTACTCCACCAATAGTAGGCAGAATCACGTAGCAAGGAGATAGCACACTTTAGGCATTCATCGGGTGTACAAGATAGCTCATCGAGTACCCGGATAGTGTTGTCCAGCCAAAGTTCAGCTTGCTCAGCATCATCGCTATCCATAGCCTTAAATTCAGTAGCCCCATGTTTTCGGATTCTGTCAACTGGGGGCTTATTTGACCTTATTTGGTCCGTTACCGGTGGTATTGTAGGTGCGGGGGTAGTATTTGTCGGGAATGGAGGTTGTGGAACAGCCATATTAGTTCGAATGTATTGGTTAAACCAATCATTCATCACGCTATAGAATGCTTGTCTAGCTTCATCATTCGGATTACTAGCATTAGGTTGAGAGTCTGCCGGCACTGTCCCTTGTGCGGGAGCAAGCGCTACACTCTCAAGATCATCAGCTACCTCTCGGTCACGATCGGGATCCATTACTATAAATAAACACATTTACAATTGTCAGAAATCACCACACTATCAAGTAATCACATAAAATGGCATGTATAGCTAGACCCAAAACATTACGGTAGTCCTAGAATCGACTAAACCGTAGCTCTGATACCAATAAAAATGTAACACCCCGAACCCGAGACCGACACCGGAGTCGGACATGAGATGTTAACAAACTTTGAAAAAAATTTTTCAGACACTGCCCAGTCTGAGTACTAGTCGCTTCAAAAATCATATCTTGAGTTTCACAACTCAAAAATCAGTTTTGTGATTTTTCCCTGAAACTAGACTCATGTCCCCACCTATGTATTTTTTCTAGAATTTTTGGTCGAGCCAATTAGTACAGTTTATTAGTCAAAGTCTCCCATGTTACAGGAGTCGACTACACTGACCTTTTCCCATTACGACTTGGATATCTCTCTGCACAGAGCTTCAATACTGATGCCGTTTGTTTATATGGAAACTAGACTCAGAGAGGAATCCATACATATATGGTATGACCCATAATTATCTCTGGTCAATTTATAGTGAATTTCCAAAGTCAGAACAGGGAATCCAGAAACTGTTCTGGCCCTGTTCCACAAGAACCCGAATATCTCTTACTGTACTGTTCCTATGATTGTTTCGTTACTTCCATATGAAAGTAGATTCATCAAGGTTCGATTACATAATTTATTCACTATTTAATTCCACTCCTACGAATTCTTGTGATTTTTCCAATCCACACCACTGCTGCTATCAGCTTCTGTTTTCAAAGTAACCTTACCTAATTTGGGGTTTCATGGACCAACTAGGGCCTTGTCATACATAAGCCCACATATGATCATACTTAGCCATTCTAGTGGCTGATCATTTGCTCAACACTTCCATTCCAACTATAGTTACATCATGAAACCATCTATACATTCATAAATACGAATGGTCTAATGCCATACTCCACTTCTACAAGCCATTTTCGCATGGCTGTACACTTATACATTTCATAAAGTACTCGAAAGACAACAATGGGTAGTCCTATACATGCCATATCAAGATTCAACCAAAATAGTACCCAAAAGAGCCTTTGATAGTGTGGGCGACTTTGACTTCAAGATCCCGAGTCCGATAGCTGGAGAACCAAAAATCTATAAAACAGAGGAGCAATGTAACGAGTAAGCAATTTATGCTTAGTAAGTTTGAGCAAGGAATTCCAGCATAAACAAAGAATATCACACATTTAGCTAAACGGAATATTTCATAATACGCAATTTATCGATATTAAACTTGCTTCACAACATTAACAACCCTTATGCACATAAACAATAGACTAACTTAGCCGAAGGCCGATAGCTCGTTTATCAACTGAGCGAACATTTATTTGTGAGGGCTCGATTAAATTCAACACATACGTAACATATCCCCATATTGGGATGTTTTTCGAGTATTCGCTGGAATTTTACAGCAAGCTCATTCATTACCAAATCACGTACCTTCGGGATTTAACCGGATATATCTCCTCGTTCAAATGCCTTCGGGACATAGCCCGGATTTAGTAACTCACACAATGCCTTCGGGACATAACCCGGATTTAACAATTCGCACGAATGCCTTCGGGACTTAACCCGGATTTAACAACTCGCACGAATGCCTTCGGGACTTAACCCGGATTTAACAACTCGCACGAATGCCTTCGGGACTTAACCCGGATTTAATATCTCGCACAAAGGCCTTCGGATCTTAATCCGGATATATTCACTTAGCACAAAGCCTTCGGGACTTAGCCCGGACAGCATTCAATTAATCATGCACATCTAACAATAATTCATAGCACATTCATATTTCATTTTCATTTACGAAACTCAAACACAAGGCACATATTGTCCTTGCACATTCGGCTCAATAGCCACACATAGAGCATGATTTAATCACATCGAAATTTAAGCTCTCTTACTCAAGAACTTACCTCGGGTGTTGTCGAACGATTCCGCTAGCTATTCAACCACTTTTTCCTTCCCTTTATCGGTTTTATTTCCCCTTTGCTCTTGAGCTTAATCAAACAAATAAATTGATTTCATCATTTAGGCATCAAAAGATGAACACAAGGAACTTAGCCCATATTTATACATTAGACATTAAAGTCTCATACATGCAAAAATCATGCATCAACACAACATATTAGCTAATTTCTTTCCCCTTGGCCGAATATGCATGTCCATTTTTGGGGTCGATTTCAACACTTAATACACACATATACACACTAGTAAAGCATCCTCCCCCTTTTCATCAATTTAACACATGCATTGCTCATTAACATGCAAAGTTACATTCGGCCTTAGCACACATCTTGCTAGCCGATTCTTCTCCATTTAGCAACCAATGCACATATGTGCTCACACAAAAATGCTAAAAAGGAGGTTCAAGAATCATCAAGCCATCATCACATGCATCATTAACAAGCTTCATATTTTGCATGCAATGGCATTAACACAACCTCCACCTAGGCCGAATCTTAACTCATCCTCATGCCTCATCACCACAACATCAAACATCAACCTAGAATGATGCATCCATGGTCAAGTGCCATTTCCATCACATAGCAAGATTTAGACCATGGGTTAGGTAGAACTCAAGCTAACAACTAAAACATGCATGCCTCTCATGGAACATCATCAAACATACCTTAGCCTAGCTACATGCATGGCCGAATCTCTTCACCTTTCTTCTTCTTTCCTCCTTAAAATTTTTGGCCAAGGATGAACCAAAGGATGAGAAAATTTTTCTTTGTTTTTCTTTCTAGTTTTGGCAAGCATGAAGATGAGAAAAGGATGAACAAAATTCCCCCTTTCTCTTCTTTAGCTCACGGCAATGGGGGGGACAAACACTACACACACATTTTTTTTTTCTTTTGTTTTCCATTTCTTTATTACCCATACTCCTTATTTTATTCTTCCATTAACAAAACATGTTTCATGACATGTTTTGCCCATCATTCCTTGTCATGGCCGGCCACTACTCATTAGGGGGGGAAATTTGACATGCAAGTCCCCCCTTTGTCCACATGCACTAATAGGTCCTCACACATTGACCTATCACATTTTAGAATTTTCTCACATAAGTCCTATTGACTAAATTCACATGAAATCAACCAAATTGAAGCTTGAAATTTTTCACACATTCATAATTACATATTCTAGACAATAAGTATCACATTCAAACATTTCGGTGACTCGGTTTAGCGGTCCCGAAACCACTTCCCGACTAGGGTCAACTTTGGGCTGTCACATAAACCACATCATATTTCTTTGTATTAGCCCTTTGAAGCCGACCACAAGTTGTGGACAAGTCTAAGGTAGATTTTTAGAATATCGAGAGTTGGATTTGAGAGGTAAAAGGTACAAGATTTTACATCAAGTTAAAAGCCAAAATTGAGTGAAACACGAGTGGAGTGTTTTATTCTTTTCTTGTGAGAGTCTTTGTGAGGTTTTGTGGTGAGGATACTTTACATTCTCAAATCATAATGTCAAGAAGTCTAGAACGTCAAGCAAAAAGTGGAGGAGCTTCGAATGCCGTTGGTGGAGGAGTAAACCTTCAACCAAGAAGGAATGTTCTCGGAGGTGGAGTGCCCGATCTTTAAGTACAAGCAATTGTATGAGAGATTTCCCGATTGTTCCAATCCCAATTCGATTCCCTCAATGAATGAATGGAATAAATAGAGGAGCAAAGTCAACATGCGAACACCCCTCCAATTCCAAGAAGAGAGCAAGAACGTCCTTGGCAACATGCAAATGACTTATACGAACCAAGTGATGTAGAAAGTGAACAAGCCTCGCGGCAAAGCAAAAGGCGATGAGGCCAACGAGCACGGGGGCAAGGAGATCGAGAGCATCCTGATGATGACTTAAAGAACATTAAGATCGCGATTCCTGCTTTTCAAGGAAGGTCGGATCCTGAAGCCTATCTTGAATGGGAGAAGAAGGTTGAATTAGTCTTCGAGTGTCACAATTACTCGGAGAGTAAGAAGGTCAAATTGGCTGCTATAGAATTTTCCGACTATGCCATAATATGGTGGGATCAACTTACTTTGAGTCGACGATGTAATGGTGAACGTCACATGTCTACATGGGCGGAAATGAAGGCAATAATGAGGAAGCGATTCATTCTGGCTTACTATCACCGGGAGATGTATCAAAAACTCCAAATTTTAACTCAAGGCCAACAAAGCGTGGAAGATTACTACAAGGAAATGGAAGTGGCTATGATCCGTAATGATGTGGAGGAAGACCGAGAAGCCACCATGGCTCGATTTCTCACTGGCCTTAACCGTGATATTAAAAATATTGTGGAACTACACTACTACGTCGAGGTCATTGATTGGTCCACATGGCCATAAAGGTTGAAAAACAATTAAAGAGAAAAGGTACATCACGAACTTTCCCTAACACTTCCTCAACGTCTAGGTGGGGGTAAGGGACCAACAAACGTGACATGCCGAGCCAAAATAAAAAAGTGAGTGGTGCAACCAAGTTCAACAAACCGATTGCTGAAACGAGTAAAGGAAAGATGGATGCCCAACCAAATAGATCCCGGGACATAAAGTGTGTCAAATGTCTTGGAAAGGGCCACATCGCAAGCCAATGTCCAAACCGAAATGTGATGTTTGTTCGAGACGATGGAGAGATTGAATCTGAAAGTGAACAAGAGAATGAGGCTGTTGAACAACCCAAAGATGAGGAAGAAGTCGAACAAGCCAAGAATGGAGAAATCTTAGTTGTGAAAAAAAGTCTTACCCTGCAAGGCGTTGAAAATGAACAACAACGCGAAAACATCTTCCATACGCGATGTCAAGTGCAAGGTAAGATTTGTTGTGTTATAACGTGGCTAGTTCAATGATGGTGGAGAAACTCGGATTGGCCACAACCAAACATCCCAATCCATATAAACTCTAATGGCTTAACGATGGCAGAGAACTTAAGGTGACAAAGCAAATGCTTATTTCATTTTCAATCGGAAAGTATCAAGACGAAGTGATGAGTGACATTGTTCCAGTGCATGCTGGGCATCTTCTTCTTGGACGCCCCTGGCAATTCGACAAGCAAGCGATTCATGATGGATACACAAACCTATTCTCCTTCAAACATTTGGGACGAATGGTGATGTTAGCTCCGCTAACACCCAAACAAGTTTATGAAGATCAACTCAAAATGAGGAGTTCTATTGAAAAATCAAAAGAAAATGAGCGAGAGCAAAAAAATGAAAAGAATAAAGAAAAGGGTGTAGAAAACAAGAAAAACAAAAAAATGAGTGATAAAAAAAGAGAAAACGATGCAAAAGAAAAAGGAAAAGAGATGAGTGATGATAATGAAAAAAAGAGTTTGTATGTAAAAGAGAGAGAGGTTAGGAAATCGATGTTGTTAAAACAACCATTGTTGGTTTTGTTATACAAGGAAAGTCTGCTTGGTACTAACAAATTTGATGACAAGTTACCCTCTTCTATTTTGTCTGTGTTGTAGGAGTTTGAAGTTATATTTCTGGAAGAAATCCCGAGTGGTTTACCACCTATTCATGGAATTGAACATCAAATAGATTTGGTGCCAGGAGCCGCGATTCCAAACCGCCCTGCTTATCAAAGCAATCCTGAAGAAACTAAGGAACTACAAAAACAAGTAAATGAACTTCTTGAGAAGGGCTATGTACGTGAAAGCCTTAGTCCCTGCGCCGTACCGGTTTTGCTTGTTCCGAAGAAGGATGAAACGTGGAGAATGTGCATAAACTATCACGCTATAAACAAAATAACCATCAAGTATCGACATCCTATACCGCGATTGGATGATATGCTTGATGAGTTGAGTGGTGCAAGTCTGTTTTCAAAAATCGATCTCAAAAGCGGATATCACCAAATACGTATGCGTGAAGGTGATGAATGGAAGACTGCTTTCAAAACAAAGCCTGGGCTTTACGAGTGGCACGTTATGCAATTTGGCTTAACAAATGCCCCAATCACGTTCATGAGACTTATGAATCATGTTTTAAGACCTTTTATTGGTAGATTTTGTGTAGTATATTTCGATGATATCCTGATTTATAGTAAGACTTTGGATGACCATGCAATGCATTTAAAGGCTGTTTTGGAGGTTTTGAGGAAAGAAACTTTATATGCTAATTTGAAGAAATGCGATTTTTGTACTAACAAAATTGTGTTTTTAGGATTCGTTGTTAGCTCGGAGGGCCTTGAAGTTGATCAAGAGAAGGTCAAGGCGATCCAAGAATGGCCCTGTCCGACAAATGTCTCCCAAGTTCGAAGTTTCCATGGATTAGCCAGATTTTATCGACGGTTCGTGCCAAACTTTAGTACTTTGGCCGCACCTTTAACTGGGGTTATCCATAAGAATTCTAACTTCATATGGGGAAAGGAACAAGAAAAATCATTTTTAAAAATTAAAGATTGTTTAACTCATGCACCCTTATTAGCATTGCCGAATTTTGATAAAACTTTCGAGTTAGAATGTGATGCATCAGGTTTAGGTATTGGAGCCGTGTTGATGCAAGATGGATGCCTTATCGCGTATTTTAGTGAGAAACTCAATGGTGCCGTACTAAACTATCTAACGTACGACAAGGAGCTCTACTCGTTGATTCGAGCCTTAGAAACATGGCAGCACTATCTTTGGCCCAAAGAATTTGTAATACATACTGATCACGAGTCCTTGAAGTATTTGAAAGGGCAACACAAGTTGAACAAGCGGCATGCTAAGTGGGTAGAATTTCTCGAATCTTTTCCCTATGTTATTAAATATAAAAAAGGTAAGGAAAACGTATAGTGGCTGATGCACTATCTCGAAGGTATGCTTTATTAAATGTTTTGGATGCTAAATTGATGGGGTTTGTATTTCTTAAAGATTTATATGTCAATGATACCGACTTTGGTGAATTCTTTTGGTTATGCGCAAAGGGAGCCTACGAAAAGTACTATCGACATGATGGGTACTTATTTCAAGAAGGAAAGCTATGTATACCCCAAGGTTTTGTTTGAAAGGTGTTGATCGAAGAAGCGCATAGTGGTGGATTAATGGGGCATTTCGGAGTTGCCAAGACTTTAGCCACACTCAACAAACACTTCATTTGGCCCAAGATGCGACTAGATGTCGAACGATTTTGTAATCGTGCATTGCGTGCAAATAGGCTAAGTCACGAATAAAGCCCCATGGTTTGTATAAGCCATTACCCATTCCCGAAACCCATTGGTCTGATATCTCAATGGATTTTGTGCTAGGTTTACCAAGGAGTAAAAATGGCCGAGATTCGATATTTGTAGTTGTGGATAGGTTTTCTAAAATGGCACAGTTCATAGCATGTCATAAAACTGATGATGCCATTAATATTGCTAACTTGTTTTTCAAAGAAGTGGTCAGGTTGCATGGCATGCCTAGGACAATTGTGTCCGACTGAGACGTGAAATTTCTTAGCCATTTTTGGAGAACATTATGGGGATGCCTTGGAACCAAGGTGCTGTTTTCTACCACTTGCCATCTGCAAACAGATGGCCAAACCGAAGTGGTCAACCGAATTTTGTCTACATTGCTTCGAGCTATCATTCGAAAAAATTTGAAGGCTTGGGAAGATTGTTTACCGCATGTGGAGTTTGCGTATAATCGAGCTGTTCACTTAGCTACCAAACTTTCTCCTTTCGAAATTGTTTATGGTTTCAATTTGTTAACACCACTTGATTTGATGCCATTGCCTTCTAACCAACTCGTGCATGTAGATGGAAAACACAAAGCTGATTACTTCAAGCAATTACACCAACGAGTTCGAGATAAAATTGAGGCTAAGACCAAGAAATATGAACAACAAGCCAACAAAGGCTGTAAGGGTGTTGTGTTCGAGATGGGAGACTGGGTTTGGGTGCACATGCGCAAGGAAAGATTTCCTACGCAAAGACAATCTAAGCTCCTTCCGAGAAGAGATGGACCATTCCAAGTCCTTGAACGAATTAACGATAATTCTTATAAGCTGGACTTGCCAGGTGAATACAATGTTAGTATGAGCTTTAACGTTTCTGATTTATCTTTGTATGATGCAGATTGCGATTTGAGGACAAATCGTTCTGAGGAGGAGGGGAATGATGTGAGCTCGCCTATGAACAACGTAGAGCTCGAACAAGAAGCTATCAAGCTGCCCATTGGTCCGATAACGCGAGCTAGAGCTAAACAATTCGAGGATGCTATTCCAGCAATGGTGGAACGAATTGTGGAAAATGATAGTAAAGAATTCAAAAACGAGCTCAACATGTTCAATTTTTGGGAAGCTGAATTTCGTTCCAGCTAATAAAATTTGCTGCTGGAATTTTTAGACCATTTAAATTAAGCATTTAAATAAGTTTTACTACAACTTATAAATATGTCTTTAATTAATATAAGTGTTTAATTTGTATTAGTTAAATTAAAGATGTCTTGATTACATTTAGTTTGTCTAAATTAATACATGTATTAAATCTGTCCAGCCGAATTTATGTGTCAAGTTTTATTAATATTTAAGTTGTCATAATGTTAATTATGATGTTTACATTATGTTTTAACTTAAGTTCAGCTGAATTTGTTTGAATTAATTAAGTTCATTTGTTTTAATTCAAGTACAGTCGAATTTGGAGATTCATTGGCTAGATGCATGCATGTAGATTCAATGAATGTGAAGATGCATGTGCAGCTGGTATAATGCATTGAAGCTGATTAATTTTTTCTCTCTTCAAGGCAACTATTCGGCTAAGAGTTAGTAGCCAATTCAACACTCCAAGACATGGCCGATTCTCTTCTCAAGGGGGCATAAAGATGTTCACACCATATGGCTCGTCAAAACCGTCCATTCACACTTCCAAATGGCTGTTCAAGTTGCTATTTAATGTTGGTAATTTTTCAGCAAGAGTTGCTTCATGAATTACCTCATTAAACTCCATTAGCCAAATATAGCTGCTGCTAATTTCCAAAGTTCATTGGAAGTTATTCCTTGGTCTCCATTCAGCCGAACCTACATTGGCCAACATTCATGAATTAAAGTTGAATTTTAGTTCAATGTTTGCTTAGAAATTAAGCCTAGAATCTGTCCATTCGGCTACTAGGCATTATGCTATAAATAGTTTCTGATTTTCTTGTAAAAGGACTTTTTGCCAAATTTTTTTGAATAAATTATATTTTTGGTGAGATAATTCAGTTTCCTTATTCTCCAAAGCTCAATTGACTTATCTTCACAAGTGGCGTCAATCTGACTTTGTTTTCGAACTTATCACCCGTTGGTGTGGAGTTCTTCATACCAAAGGTTCCTATTTCGTTAAATAGTGGGTCCTAGTTTTATTCCTATTCCTTTCCTTTCTTTGAAACGATATAAGCCCGGGTCCTTATTTACTAATAAGGGTTCGTTCTTATTTCATTGGAAACCAACAAACAACAAATCATCAAACACTTTGCTTCCTAAGTCATTTAACCTTCAAAACTCAAAGGACTGAATTTATATTAAACTGACACTACCTAATTTCGATCAGGAATTATTATGACTCGTCGCATCTTCCGAAATAAGCTCGTATCATAACGTCACGATCAAATTGCCAAGGTCGTCCAAGGAGCAAGTGTGTCGCATGCATTGGGACCACATTACACCATACCTCATCCTCGTAATTCTTGAGCTTAAAAGTGATCAAGGCCTGTTTTGTAACTTTAACTTCTGAGCATTCATTAAGCCACTGAAGGTGATACGGCTTAGGGTGCTCGGTACAAGGTAACTTTAAAGAATCTACCAAATAACTGCTCACTACATTCGAACAACTCCCACTATCAATAATAAGTGAACATAACTTACCTTTTATAAAACACCTAGAATGGAAAATATTGGTCATTTGATTATGAACATCATCTCTCATTTGGACGTTAAGGGTGCGGTGAACTACAAGGACCTCGTTATGGTCATTATTCTCATCATCGTCTTGACCAATTCTAGACATCTTATTTTAAAACCTGCAAAACAAACACTCAACAAAAAAAAAATTAACAAACCTCATCGTTAATCACTCAAAAGGAAAATCAAATTCTCAAAGAGGTAGAATTCAGTCTTGTGAGTTATTTAGTAGAGTCTATATCAATCAATTTGGAAAGTGTATGAACCGTAACTACCAAGGAATCCTAATTGCACTATGAGTCCAAAAAGTGACGAGACACCAACTGATTTGTGTCGCACCAACGAAGAATTGTGCACACTTTTAAATCCTACTAACACAAGAAACAATAAGGTGTTAGATAGTATAAAGGAAGAATAAAAGCAAAACAAATGAAAACCTACAGCTAAGAATCAATAAAAATGGCTGATACCCGAAAACCTGAAAAAATTGCGGAGTAACTTGACAACTTCATTCGAGGTGTTCCCTATCTCCAAAAATCACGAAATTTAAACTGGAATGTCTTTAAATATTTTATATTTGATCTGGAAATTTCAGCACTAAAATCAACCCGCTGAATATTTTTTTAATTTTTGTTTGATTTCATATTTTTCAATTTTTTTGACTTTTTCTACTGATTTTTTTTGCGGAAAATATTTTTTAATATTCTATCACAGTGCCACAAATATGCATATAAAATTTTAGTCCAATCGGACAATGTTTACCCACTCAAATGATTTTTTTTTCAAAAAATTTTCTAGGTAAAAACTGCTATTTACTGTTTTTAAAAGTAGATCAGTTTAGAAATCAACCAAGAACACCCAAAACGCCCAAAATCTGATACCAAATGATAGAGGGTTGTGCGCGGACCAAGATCGAGTTGTCAAGTCATGGAAAAATCCTACGAAAACTTTAGACGCTTAGATCTGAAACAAAATAGAAAAAATTAAATCTTAGAATTCCAGATCTGAAACAAAAACCCCAAAACAATAAAGAATCAGCCAAGAACCGAAACACTTATTAATAGGGGATTATTGGAAGCCAAGAACACAAAATTGAACTTTAAGAAAGAATCTAATCAGCCGAATCTGACAATTGAACACAAAACAACAAGTTAAGTCAAAAACTCAACAAACCGAATTGAATCAGAGATAGGATAATTAGGTGGCAAGATCAATTGCAAATTATGAATAGAAAACATTTTCTTGCTGCCAAGAAGGGTGCCGATCAGCTTCTTGAAGATTGAAAAGGGCTGGAAACACAACAAGAACTAATAAAACAAGTTAATCAATGAATCGGCACAAGCAGAAAAATCTAAAGAAAAATAAACAGCAATAAAGATAAGGAAAAGTCCTAAGAAGCCTTTAAATCGAAAAAGATTTCTGATACGAGCTCGCCCAAGAAGTTAGATGCCGAATCCATAGAATTGCCTTTGGGCCAATCACTCGAGCACATGCCAAGAAGTTCCAAGATGCCGTAGCAAGCTATATTGCTTGAGTGTGGAGTGATGGGTTGGCTGCATATAAAATGCCCAGCTCAACTAGCTTGATTCGCACTTTTCTACAAGCTGATTTTAGCTCGTATCAGCTCATTTCGGCACTTAACTAGTTCAATGAGCTGATTACATTTATTTTGAATAAATTAAATGTTTAGTGTTAAGTTAGATTCAGCTCAAATCATTTAATTAAATAAATGTGTTTAAATCTGGACATTTTAATTTAACTTATTAATTGTGTCTTATATTAGTACATGTCTTTAATATGTCCCTATTAAGTCATAAATTAAATACGTTTAGTTTAATTACAAAGTTTTAATGTGTCTAGATTAAAACAAATTTATTAGGAGCTGCTAATTAATTTGTCTTAGCCGATTTGATGTGCAGAATTTTTATGTGTTTTAGCTGCTGATTTTATGAGCCTTAAATATGTCTTAGCTGAATGTATTTGATATTTTTTTCAGATGAATCAGCTAGCTTAAATACAAAGGAATTCAATTAAGGAGGAGCATGTATTTGGGCACATGCATGGACGGCAATTAAAGTGCAGCTGCCTTGTGACTTTTCATGCAGCTTAATGGACTTCCAGCTGCTGTTTTGAGCTTCTCCAAGGGTCAATTTCGTGGAGAGCAATGGCCAAAGGTTGCTTCATAAATTCTAGTAGCTATTTAACTTAGTGGCTGCTCATTTTCGGTCAAAGAAGCATGTCTTTTCAACCTGGCCATTTCTCTTCTCCAAAGCAGCAATTAAGCTCTTTAAAACCATTATTTGAATGTGAATTTTCACCATTAAAAGGGCCAGCCGAATCATCTCTTCTAGAATGCTAATATTCAGATTTTTATTTCATGAATGTATCTAGGAAATTTCTAGGAAGTTTCCTAAAGAAACTTAAGGCATAAGAATCTGATTGAATAGGCTATTCGACTGCCTTAGTCCAGCCTATAAATAGACCATGTAATTCACATTTGAAGGTTAATGAACAATTTTAGAATTTTGATAATTTGTGAGGTTGTTTTCAACTCTCGTTTTTCTCCAAAGACTTGTGAGACTTATCAAACATCTTTGTGGCGTCAAACCTGTCTTTGTTTTTAACCGAACTTATCACTTTAATCCCAAAAGTGTGGCGTTCGAATTCATACTAAGGTTCCTATCATCCTTGATAGCGGGTCAAAGTTTCTAATCATTTATCCTATACTTCCATCGACACCTTACCGATCTAAGCATTCTCATAAGTTACAGGTTAACACACTCCTATTGTGTTAGTTCGGCTTTTGAATCCTTAGCCAAATTACATCCATTGTTTTCTGTTTTATTTCTTAAACTATCAAACCCTTTGAGCCTAAGTTACCTTTTTCTTTTAACCCATCTAGTAAAGCCTTCAACTTACTCCTTATTCACGATCGGGAAAATCCTACGACTTAATTCATTAAACGAGGTGAGTGCGTATCAAGTTGGTATCAGAGCTAGCTAAATTGGAGTAAGAATCATCGTCTTCGGTATTACGAGATTGTAAAAAAAATAAAAAAAAATTAAAATTATTTTGTATTCAATTTTTTTCTATTGTATTCACCATTGTATTTAAAAAAAACAAAAAGAAATTCGAAATTAAAAAAAAAGGTGATTGAAATTCATTGTGAGATAGTAAAAGCATTGTTTGCTACCCGAAGGACACATGTATACCGCCACACTAATCATTTCTATTTTCTTTTGTTTTGTTTGTTAGCCTACCCAATTCCAACATTATTTCCCCACCAAGCCACATCCATTTTGTAAGCCGACCCCAAACGATTTTGATTTGTCAACTTAGTTTACGGAGAATTTTGAGAGGTGAAAACTGAGTGGTAAAAGGCAAGAGAGGTTGGTGAGACTATCTGAGGGACGTAAAAGCCGAAGTGAGTGATAATTCTTTGTCACCGATTGGTGAGTTATTGTTGTGAGTTTTAAAAGAATTTTCAAAAAAATATGTCACGGAGTCCGGAAAGGAATCCGAATGAGGAAGGTAGATTTCGTCCCATAAGAAACGTTGGAGGTGGAGTGCCAGATCTCAATTTACAAGCCATCATGTGAGAAATGGAGCGATTGTTTGATCGCAAGCTTGAACTAATAGAAGACCACCTATATCGAGTTGAAACTTAAGGGCAACGTGAAGCAACTCCGGAAGCTGCAAGGCAGAAACGAGAGCGGCCAATTGACAACTTTGATGAGGTAGGTGAATCCGAAAGTGATCCCATGTCTGATCGAAGCAACCCTCAACGAGTCCAACAAAATCGAGTCCCAAGAAATCGAGATCGTCCCGATGACAATGATACGAACTTGCCTCGGCGATAATTTGAGTCGTAGAAATTGCCCGAACGTCAAATTAAGTAATTCTCATTTTTAATTCAATAAATTGGCTAAGTTATAAAAATAGCTATTTAGGCAGCAGATAAAACAAAATAAATATGATGGATGGATGGTATAGTGAACTCAAAACAAGAATGAAGCCGTAACAAAGGTTATGGACCCGATTCTTAAACGTTTTAAGGTGATTGATGAAAAGTTGATAGAACCGAGACCCACTATCTATAGAGATAGAAACCAACGGTATAGGTGAATGCCACACTCAAAAGTGATAAGTTTAGAAACGGAGATTGGATGACGCCACTAGCAATGCTAGATAAGTCAGATCGAATCACCAAGAACAATGAGAGTTGAATAAACCTCACAAAGTTTATAATTCATAAAATAACAAAGTTCAGTAAGCTAACCTTGCAAATGACCTATTACAAACTATTTATAGATATAAAGAATGACCATTTAAATTTGACATCTTTGTGTTCACTCAACTATTAAAAAAATGTTCACACTTCAAGCATTAAATCTCTATTCATGGATAGTGTAAGTTCATGCACGGTTGAATAATCATGTTTCTTCCCAAAACCGTTCATGCATGCTTAACCAATAAGAAAGCTTCTTTGTTCCATGAATGTGCATCTTTAATCCTATCCATCCCCCCTTGGCCGAATGCTAGGTTCATGGGACATGCATCTTTCTTAATTGAGGCTTTAATGATGGGCTGGTTCATAATGGTAGCATGTACCTTGTAAATTCGTTCTCCCTTTTGTGCATGCACATTATTCATTCAATGTACTGAATTTATGTGTCAATTCCTCCCTTGGACTTTCTTGAAGGTGAAGGTGCCATGAATATCCCTTAATTGAATCTTAATGGCGTCTTGAGCATATAAATGGGCAACAAGCATTAAACTGATTCAGCCCCTACTTTCGATGCATGTATGTGCTGGTACATTAGCTGAATTAATGAGCTAATTATTCATGAAATTGAAGCATGTATCTTGGAGATTCAAGGCATGACATTAAAACCCGTACAATGCCCTTTCGCGTGCATGAATGGACAGATTCGTTCCTCTTGATTAATTCATGTATGAGCAGAAATGAACAGCCACATTCTTCATCTTTAAGGAACGCACATGACATGAATTTTTGCTTCCATGTGATCGGTCACAATGCACCTTCATTGAAGCATCTTCATTGCGGTCCATGCATGTACCTGAAAGCAAATTAATTCAGCAACTTAAATCATGTTAGGACATATTTAAATCGGCAGCAGCAATACACATTAAAATGATGTAATGAGCTAAGACACATTAATGATATGTACTAACTAGGACATATTAAAAAACATGCATTAAATTAAAACATATTTAACATATAATTAAAAATGTCCAGATTTGACAAATTAAAGACCTAATAATTATTCGAGCTGAATTAACTAACTGCATTTATTTAATTCCAGCAACTAAACGAATAAATTGAAATAAACTCAAAACAAACAAATGAGCTTATTGATCTGGAAATGAGCTAAATTGAGCTCAACAAGTTGAGGTTAAGCTTCATTTTGCACTTGGGGACCTCATGTTTATTCCAATCTTAGTGTCGTCAATTTAAGTCATAACATGATGCGACCAGGATCGCATCATACCCTCCCTCTTGAAGATGATTTGTCCTCAAATCGGGCCATTTGCTAGCAAAAAATCCTCCCTCTTTAAATGGACACCACTTCAAATTGTCACCTAAACAAAATTGAAACAAGTTAGTGACATTATAAATGATGGAAACAAAGTAACTTTTCAGTGTCTCATTCAAAAATGGAATGCATAAATCAATGTCAGAGTACAAGTCATAAACGGGTCTTACCTTGTCAATTTGAAACAAAGAATTGATCGATGGAAATAAGTTAGACTCCCAAAACATTCTATAGTTAAAATCAGAAATAGAATTCCATTGCTCAAATCCTTTATTCAAAAACATAGTACAATAATCTCCATAAACCAAGAATTGATTTTGACTTTGGAAACCAGATGAATTCACATGTGTTGTTTTCAAAAAAAAGGATAAAACATGGAACAAAAGATGAGAAGAACATTCCAAGACACTAATTAAATCAAAATCAGCAAATCGACTCAACTTATAGCAACTATGCAAAGCATTATAAAGAATTTCGTTAAGATCAACAACATGAACACATTTATCAATAGAAGTCAACAAGTTCCAATCTGATTGACTTTCAAAAGTTACCTTACCTTGCTTCCCTTGAGAAATTTGAAAAGTTCTCACACCATCCAACTTACCTTTTTCAATCAATTGAAATCGTCGTTCGTTGGGTAGGTAATGGAGCTGGAATTTGTCTCTAGGTGGAATTTTACAAACCTGGAGTGCAAGGAAATTAGAAGGCAAACTCAAACGGGGGTGAGCAAAAATATTCCTCACTTTTTCTTGATTACGCTCATTACTCGTTTCTTTTGAAAACTCTCTTTCTTTTTCACTCGATTTCTTTTCAAATTCGTTACTCGTTTCATTCACATCTCCTTTTGTTTCTCTCTCGCTTTCCTCTTTTTCTTCTTCATTTTCTTTGAGTTTCTCTTTCATTCTCTTTTTCTTTTCTTTTTTTTAATTTCTTTTTCAGTGTTCTTTTCTCGCTCACATTCTCTTTCTTTCTCTCGTTTTTCTTTTACCTCACATATTTTAACAACTAAATTTTTCAATTTGATTTGGTCCTCATGGACTTGTTCTGGAGTGTGCGGCACTAGTGTGACCTTCCTTCCTTTATGCTTGAAGGAATACCTATTGGTATGACCATCATTAGTGACCTTTCGATCCAATTGCCATGGTCCTCCTAACAACAAATGGCAGGCAAGAATAGGCACCACATCGCAAACAACTTCGTCTTGGTATCTACCGATGGTAAAGGCAACACGTACTTGTTGAGTAACTTCAAATTCACCTTTGTCGCTAAACCCTTGCAATGTATAGGGGTGCGGATGCTAGGTAGTGGGTAATCCAAGCTTCTCCACCATTCTAGTACTAGCCACGTTTGAGCTTCTCTCACTATCAATAATGGTGCAACACACTTTATCGTGAACACGGCAACGAGTATGAAATAGATTTTCATGTTGCGGTTCGTTCTCCAAATTTTGAAGTATTAAACTCTTTTTGATGTTGAAGGTTTCGTCAACGACAACATGTGGTAAGTCTTCTTTGTCTTCGAAAGCTTGTGACGATTCAAACTTAGAAATTTCTTGGAACATGCTTCAACAAAATGTTAGAAAACAAAAGATAAATTAGAGAAAAAGAAAAAAAAATCCTCACCACAAAAATCTCACAAGTTCTCTCACAAAGAAAAATAATAGATGGCACACCACTCGTGTTTCACTCTTATTTTGGCTTTTATCTTGATGTATTTTCACTCGTTCCTTTTACCTCTCAAATCCACCTCTCAAAGTTCTTAGCAATTTCGTTAGACCTAATAGCACACTTGTGGGTCGGCTTCAAAAGGCTAAGAAACAAAGGAATGATGTTTGGTGAATTAGGTAGGCTAAAAGACAAAAAAAATTAAAGAGTGTGGCTACCAAAAGTTGATTTCTTCAATAACAATCACAAAGATCGGGAATTTAAAACTCTTTCAAAAACTGGCCTTTTTTTTGAAATACTGCAATCCAAACTCCCACATGTATTTTGCACAATACACTTTTTTTTAACACATAAATTTTTTTTTCACAATTTTTTCTTTTTTTTAAATTTTGGGAGTATAAGAATGATAAAAACATACCTAATTTTAAAAGCTCTGATACCAAATGATACGAACTCGCCTCAGTGATGATTTGAGTAGTAGAAATTGCCCGATCGTCAAATTAAGTAGTTCTCATTTTTAATTCAATAAATTGGCTAGGTTATAAAAATAGCTATTTAGGCAGTGGATAAAACAAAATAAATATGATGGATGGATGGTATAGTGAAATCAAAATAAGAATGAAGCCGTAGCAAAGGTTATGGACCTGATTCTTAAACGGTTTAAGGCGATTGGTGAAAAGTTGGATAGAACCGAGACCCACTATTTATAGAGATAGAAACCAACTGTATAGGTGAAGGTGCCATGCATATCCCTTAATTGAATCTTAATGGCGTCTTGAGCATATAAATGGGAAACAGGCATTAAACTGATTCAGCCCCTACTTTTGATGCATGTATGTGCTGGTACATTGGCTGAATTAATGAGCTAATTATTCATAAACTTGAAGCATGTATCTTGGAGATTCAAGGCATGACATTAAAACCCGTACAATGCCCTTTGGAGTGCATGAATGGACAGATTCGTTCCTCTTGATTAATTCATGTATGAGCAGAAACGAACAGCCACATTATTCATCTTTAAGGAATGCACATGACATGAATTTTTGCTTCCATGTGATCGGTCACAATGCACCTTCATTGAAGCATCTTCATTACCGTCCATGCATGTACCTGAAAGCAAATTAATTCAGCAACTTAAATCATGTTAGGACATATTTAAATCGACAGCAACAAGACTCATTAAAATGATGTAATGAGATAAGACACATTATTGATATGTACTAACTAGGACATATTAAAAAACATGCATTAAAATAAAACATATTTAACATATACTTAAAAATGTCCAGATTTGACAAATTAAAGACCTAATAATTATTCGAGCTGAATTAACTAATTGCATTTATTTAATTCCAGAAACTAAAACGAATAAATTAAAATAAATTCAAAACAAACAAATGAGCTTATTGATCTAGAAATGAGCTGAATTGAGCTCAACAAGCCAAGATCGCATCAGACAATCTCAAAAATATCAAGATGACTATTCCGTCGTTTCAAGGAAAGAATGATCCCGAATCTTACTTGGAGTGGGAAAAGAAAATGGAACTCGTCTTTGAGTGCCATAATTATTCAAAAAATAAAAAGGTCAAACTTGCTGCCATTGAATTTTCAGACTATGTGATCGTGTGGTAGGATCAATTGGTGACTAGCCGAAGAAAGAATGGGGAGAGGTCTATCTCTACTTGGGCCGAAATGAAAGCTGTTATGCGCAAGCGTTTTGTCCCATCCTATTACAATTGGGAGTTGTATCAATGATTACAAAATCTCACACAAGGCAATTGAAGTGTCGAAGATTATTATAAAGAAATGGAAATCGCCATGATAAGAGCCGACGTGGAGGAGGATCGTGAAGCAACCATGGTGAGATTTTTAGCCGGCCTAAATCAGGATATTGCTAATATCGTCGAGCTTCAACACTACGTTGAAGTTATGGATATGGTGCATATGGCAATAAAAGTTGAAAAACAATTGAAGCGGAAAGGACCAACTCGGACATATCCAACGGCTTCTACCAACAAGTGGGCTCCAGGGACAAGCAAAGCTCCCAATCGGCCTAAGGAGCCATTTGTTGCCACTAAGCCCAACCAATCAAGTGGAAAAACTAGCAAACATAAAAATGAGGCTGTTTTGAATCGTTCTCGTGATATCAATTGTTTCAAATGTCAAGGAAGAGGCCACATCACTAGCCAATGCCCTAATCGGTGAGTGATGGTGGTTCGTTCAAATGGCGAGATGACGTGATTCAGCTCGGTTAATTGAGTCGAGTTCACTTAGGATGCCTAATCGTCAACGAGAAGTTCGTTCGAATTTATAGACAGATGGAATTAATTGAGAATATTAGCGGAAGTATTCAAATGGGTTCAAAAGATGGTTTGAATTTATGATTGATAGGTTTGGTATAAGAAAGAAAGAAATTATAAGTTGATAGATAAAATGGAATGGAAATTGAACTCAAGCGTCAAGATCGATTCAATACTATAAGGAGTATTGCCCCGGGACTTATATTGCTCAAGGTGGGTTAATGGGATATCGAAGATGGACCTTGACCCGTTACCTATATTGAGGTAAGAACCAAAGGTATAAAAAGGGTGGATGAACGCCACACCAGGATAGTGATAAGTTCAAAGAGTTGGGTTAACGCCACTAGCTAGCTAGATAAGTCAGAACAAGACTCAAACGAAATATGATTGGAGGTAACCTCACAAAATAAGTTTAATAATCAGAATTGTCTAAACTTTTTACAAAGAAGAAATAAACTATTTATAGATTACATATGATAGCCAAATGGACAGATTAAACAAGCCTAAGAACTAAGTAATTCGGCTTTAAATGTGTGAAACTAATCTACAAATGTATCCATTAAAAGTGATGTCTAAATTCGGCTGAATGGATGTTCAATGGGCTGCTTCATAATTAAGGAAATGAATTTGGCAGCTTGTGAATGCATGGGAGATCAATGGGCATGTCTAGGTTCGGCCAAGGTGTGAATGGACACTCCAAAAGATGCCTTTTGGCCGAATAGGTACTTAGGAGATCAATGGACAGCAACCAATGCATGTAAGTGAATATTCATGCATTCTTCCATTCATTGTATTGAATCATTCATGCATCATCTTTAAAGTATCCATTCGTTGAAGGAAGACATTCATGCATCCACACGTACGTTGAATCAACAATGTTCATGAATCCTCATTAATTGTATGTCCAAATTCGGCTGTACCTACAAAAGCTATAAACAAATTAGACTCAAGATGCATTCAGCTTAAATTAAATAATATCAAGACATATTTAACAAATTAAAATAAAGACACAACTAAAATATGATTAATAATAAATTCTGCTAGCTCAATGATAGTCGAAATTCTTGATGAGCTGAATTGAGCTAGAAAATTCGGTTATGAGCTGTAATAAAATAAGTAAAATAAAACAAACACTCAAATTATTCAAATAATAAAATTAACAAGATGGAAAGAAGCTAAATTGAGCTCAAATAGGTGGAATTGAGCTCAAGTGAGCTGATTGGAGTCGAATTGAGCTAAGGGAGCTGAAATTGAGCTGAAGTCAGCTTGCACTAAGGTGCATGGATTCTTCTAAGAGTTGGTTCGAGCTTCCCCATCTTCAGTGAGCTGATTCTCCTTCCAATACTTAAGTAACAAAGCCGAAACAGCTTCTTGAAGTTGCTTGGCTCTAGCTCGGGTCATTGGTCCTTTTGGGAGCTCGATGGGATCAAGACAAGGACTTGATGGAGCTTGGGGCGTGGTCACGTCACGAGATCGAGTCTGAAGATGAACAAGAGGAGGATCCTGAAATTTCCACGGAGGAAGATGAAGAGCTCGAGCTGCCTGTTGAAGGAGAATTACTCGTTGTCAAAAGAACCTTGAATATCCAAGTAACTGAGGAGGAACAACAACAAGATAACATCTTTCACACCCGTTTCCATGTTCAAAGCAAGGTGTGTAGTTTGATTATTGACGGAGGGGGTTGCACCAATGTCACGAGTTCTTTGTTTGTTGAAAAATTTTGTTTAGCCACCACAAAGCATCCAAATCCTTACAAGCTACAATGGCTAAATGATGGAGGTAAACTCAAGGTGACAAAGCAAGCAAAAGTGGCATTTTCCATAGGCAAGTATCAAGATGAGGTGATTTGCGATGTCGTACCGATGCACGCGGGACACTTGATATTGGGGAGACCTTGGCAATTTGATCGGCGGGTAGTCCATGACAGCTACACGAATCGATATTCATTTAAGCACCTTGGAAGGAATGTTACATTAGCTCCTCTCACACCGAAGCAAGTGCATGAAGACCAACTCAAAATGAAGCAATCCATTGAGCGAGAAAAGGAAAAAGAGAAAAACAAAAAAAGTGAAAAGGAAAAGAAAGAAAAGAATGAAGAAAGTGAGATAAAAACAAGAGTGACAAAAGAAAAAGAAAAAGAGTGTGAAAATGAAAAAACAAGTGTTTTTGCTAGAAAAAGAGAGATTCAAAAATTGTTGTTGGCAAGGCAACCCGTTTTTGTACTTATGTACAAAGAATGTTTATTGGAAACTAATGAAATTGAAACTACTTTGCCTACTCCTATAGTCTCTTTGTTGTAGGAATTCGGAGATGTTTTTCCCTAAGAAGTGCCAAATGGACTGCCTCCTATTCGAGGAATCGAGCCCAAAGGTAAGCGAGGTAAGGAAATTTTAGCAACCGAGTCCCGTGCAGATTTGAAAATTATTGATAAAACTTTTAGTGACTTAGTTCTTAAAAGATCCCCTCATTTTGATCCGATTAATTGTTATTCTTCGATTGTGGTTGATAAAGTCATTACGAAAGGAACCGTGAGTTGTTATTTTCTTGATTTGCCTTGTGTAAAATCCGCAAAATTTTGCAAATCTATTTTGGTGAATAAAAAAAGTTTTGAATGTATGTTGATATGTATGCGAAAATCCTCATGGTTTAACTTGATTGGTTTAATGAAATCTTTGTTACACTTCGGCATGACTAATCAAAATCAAGTTTTTAAACTTGGAATCTGTTTTGGTATATTTTGTTGGAAAATCAAGCATCATCTATTATGTGCAAATACTTTCTATTGTTTTGATACTTGGTTTTTGAATAAGGTAACGAAATTTTCCAATTTTTTTTCAATTTATATTCGTGCCTTAAACAGTTTCTATGGTTATACATAAAGTTTGAGTTCCATTTGACAAAGGTTAACTCAACAACGGAGCTTCGACTACACTATGCCCCCGATGAGAGAAGGTTTGTATTAAATGGAAAAGGTAAAATCGACCCTTATTCTTCTGCTTATAAAGATGCCTGAAACTTTTGAAACACCTTTGTACTCCTCGGATAGTGACAAAGATCGTGTTGATGATTTAATTTTTGTAAAACACTTAAATCGAAACATGCTTGACTGCTCTATTTTATTTATTGATGATCTATCTATTTTGATGGTTGATAAAAAGATTATTGTTTTTGATCATTTTTATGATGCATGTGTGAGTGAATCTATAGTCCGTCGATTAATGCATGGTATGATTGTGCAACTCTGTGAACCGTGTGAACCTTTTCAAATACCTACTTGTGACGATTATGTTTACCATTTGATTTATTACTCGCGATTTATTCATGGTTTGTGGAAATAATTTGAGATGATTGAATGCCTTAAAACATGTCCATCTTTGTTTCAAATATTTGACGAGGCATTGGCGAGTAAATTAGCTTGTTTGCATGGTAATCTAAATCTGTCCATTCGCATACGTTATACTTGTTTTGTTATGCTTATGATTGGACTACAAGTTTGTTTGCGTTGCGATTTACTAACTCATGGCTATTCTTTTCAGTGGACTCAATTGCCATTAGTCCTTTTTGATCAAGGAAAGTCAAGTCCATTTGATTTTTTAGATTTGAGTACGAATATTTTTGAGGAAGGGGGGAATGATACGAGTCACAAAGGCCCAATTCAAGCTCAAGGACGTAATGGGCTCAAATTACCACAAGGCCCAATAACGAGGTCAAAGGCCAGACAAATGCGTTCAAAACTAAATGGAACCATTCAAGAATTTATTAGCAAGGCCTTAGATGCGTACACGAAGGAAAAAGAAAATCAAGATTCACTTTCTTGTTTTCAAGAAAATCAAGAAACCGAATCTTGGTCCAATTTTGCTGTTTTGAGCTATTTCAAGAATCAAGAAAATCAAGATTTCAAATCTTGGAAATCTTGGTCCAAGAAACCAAATCTTGCAGCTAAGGCGCATTGGATCTCAGTTACAAGCATCAACGAACCAATTTCAGAGAGAGAACGGATTACAAGCCCAAATGCTTGAAGAAACGGCCTAATAAGATGTTCCAAGCCCAATCAAGAAATTTAAATTAGACTTAGTTGAAAATCAGGCCAAATTGTCAAAGTGGCCCAATTTGTCAAGTTTTAATTCTTTAAATACTTAGTTTTAATTTTTAGACTTTATGAATAAATTTCTATGTAAAAATTCAGTCCAAGAGGCCCCATTTAAAGTCCTTGGCCGAAATTCCCCTTGAAAGTAAAAAAAAAAATTAGGTTTTTTTTTAGCTTTCGTATTAGGACTAGGAAAATAGTTAGAAGGCCTATATGTATGGCTTGGCTAGCCACCCTTATAGACAATTATAATTGAACAACACTTGAAATCAGATTTTGATTGCTTGCAAATTCTCTTAAGTTTTTCTCCAAGAATTTTCTCTTGAGTTTTCTTTAGAAGTAGTTTTAACAATCTTTTAGATTGTGGGAGCCATCTTCAGCCTTCTTCTTGCCATTGTTCTTCATTGGAGGGGAGATTAGAGCCGTTTGAAGGGAGTTGTGAAATCTTTATTGATTTCAAGGCTTCTTAGGACTTTATCTTTATTTTCTTGCTGTTTATTTTTTTAAAATCTTTCTGCTTGAGTCGATTTATAATATAACTTGTTTTCATCTTTTTGTTGCGTTTCCAGCCATTACAATCTTCAAGAATAAGATCGGTACTCTTCTTGGCAGCAAGAAACATTCATTCGACATTCTCTTTAATTGATCTTGTTGTCCGATCCTCCTCATCTGATTCAATTTGTTTTGCTAGAATTTAAGTTTGATTTATTGTCTTGGGATGTTATTCTTTTTAGATTCGGCTTGATTCGGTTGAATTGGAGTTTTCTTTGAAGTTCATTCATGTGTTCTTGACTTCTTAAATTCCTATTAATACTTGTTTCGATTCTTAGTTTGATTCTTTGCTATTTTGGGGTTTTTATTTCAGATCTGGAAATTCAAAGATTTAATCTTTTATTTTTCTGTTTCGCTTCAGATCTGATTGTCTAAAGCCTTCGTAAGATTTTTCTCGTGACTTGGCAACTCGATCTTGGTCTGCGCGCAACCCTCTATCAACTTGGTTTGACCACTACCAAGCATCCACGACCTTATCAACTGCAAGGGCTTAATGTTGAAGGTAAATTTAAGGTCACTCAACAAGTGTGCATTGCCTTTTCTATCGATAAGTATCAAGACTTATTTGCGACGTGGTGCCTATTCATACCTACCATTTATTGCTAGGAGGGCCATGGCAATTGGATCGTAAGGTCAATCATGATGATCGTACTAATAGGTATTCCTTCAAGCATCAAGGAAGGAAAATTACTTTAGCACCACTCACACCGGAACAAGTCCATGAGGACCAAATTAAATTGAAAAAATTGGTTGTAAAAGAATGTGAGCGAGAAAACAACAATGAAAAGGAAATTGAAAGAAATGAAAAAGAAAAGAAGAAAAAGAGAAAGAAATTGAAAAAGAGAGTGAAACTGAAGAAAGAAAAGAAAGTACGCAACAAAACGAGTGTCATTGAAAAAGAAACGAGAGTAGTTGAGTTTTCTATGGAAAAAGAAAGAGAGTTTGAAGAAAATAGTGAAAAAGACGAGAGAGAACAAGAAAAAGTGAGTGTTGTTTTAACTAACCCACATGTGAGTTGTTCTTGTTCTATTTCTTCTTTTCAGATTCCTAAAGATCCGTGTGATGAGTTTCAATTACAATATTTCCCTGATGAGAGACGATTTCAATTGATCGAGAAAGGTAAGGTTGAAGGTGAAATTATGCATCCATTGCTTAAAGATAAACAAGGTAAGGGTTCTTTGTTATGTGAGTCTCTACAATCCCACTTGAATGATATTGATGAGATTGCCGAAAACTTAGTTTTTGAAAGAACTCCTCACCATGTTTTGGTTGACTGCCATATCTTGAATGATGATGATTTTATTTTACATAGTGATACGAAGCGTTTTTCTGCTAATGAGCATGATAGTGGCAAGATTGTTCCTAAAGTAGGATTAGATCAGCCCGAACAAAATTTGGTCTTTTGTGATAAAAAAGTTGGCATGTGAAACACCTAGTCTGCTTGTGTGTGGTGATAATTTGAATTTTCTGATTTGTTGCTTAAATTCCCCATGTCTGAGCAAGTCTGTTCTAATGAGATTTATGATGTATGATTGTTTGAATATATGCATGCTCAAATTCTCTTTGTTTCACTTGTGTGAATTGTTGGTGATTAAGAAATTCGCACTGCATTTTGGAATGAGTGAACAATATCGTGTGTTCAACCCTGGAGTTCGCTATTTTGGTTCACCTTTGAAAGAAAGTAATCATCGTAAATTTTGTTTGAATGAACATGTAAACAATCTTTGCTTGTATAATGCTTTGTCATTAAGTCTGAAAACGAGACATGTGAATTTTGTTGGCTTGTCAAGACAAAATCAAATCTTTGATTTTGGAGGATGTTGTATATTGTTGTTTAAAAATTTCGACACATATGAATGTTTGAAGGCATGCTTGTTTAATTTTATTTTGATCTGAATATGTGACAAGACGATGGCATGTAAAATGGTTAGTGCATTTGAATTCGAAGATGGTGTCTCAAATCTTCCTTGTTATATAAATTCTACATGTTTAAGTAAGATTGAACGAGTGAAACTTAGATTACATGATCATTTAGAGGAATCCTTGATACATTTTGATTATAATTTTGATTTGATTCTTATGCATTCTCTATTGCCGAGTATGGAGAACCATTTTGAAAAGGTAAGATCCACTTCTACTTTTGATCCTGGCATTGGATTAAGTGTTCAATTTCTAAATCATTATGAAAAGGTAATGCCAACTCAAGTTTTTGATCCCGGCATTGGATTATGCATTCTAATTTTGAATAAGACTCTGAAAAGATCATTTGTGTTTATAAATTTTAGTGTCACTAATTCGTTTCATTCTCGTGTACGTGACTCTTTGGAATGGTTTCCTCCTAAAGAGGGAGGGCATGGAAATAACTCGTTTCCTTTTCAAACAATTTGTGGTTCTTGGAGTTTTAGAAACAATACTGTCCGGATCATGAACAAAAGGGCTTGTGATCTCGAAAAATTTTTCTCAAGCAAGTGGCCCGATTTGAGGACAAATCGCTTTAAAGAGGGAGGGAATGATACGATCACGCCCCAGAAACACCTTTGGTCCAGCTCCCTAAGTGTTATTAGCAATCCTTTGAACATTGAATTAGTTCGATTCCAGCTCGTTGAGCTCAATTCAGCTCGTTTCCAGCTTAATGAGCCCGTTTGCTCATTTTGAATTTATTTTAACTTCGTGCATTTTAGTTGCTGGAATAGAACTTAGCTGCTTAAATAAATTTTAGTTAGTTTAGTTTAAGTATTTAATTAATTTAGTTAAGTGTTAAATTTGTTTTTAAGCCATTTAATTTGTCTAAGTAGTTTTGGCATTAATAGGTCTAAGTCATTTAATTTGTCTAAATTACTACAGCAATTTAAATTGTCTTTAGCCCATTTAATTTGTTTTAGTCTTAACAACTATTTAAAGTGTCCTAAGATAAGACAGCTTAATTAAGCTCATTAAAAATGTCTTGACCAAATTTTAATGGATGTTTTTAAGTGTACATTCAGCTGGAATCAGCTTGGTGCATGGACGGCATTAAAGGGAGCATAATATAGCAATTAATTTGGCAGCTCATTCCTTTTCCCAAAGGGGCTGTTCGTGCATAACAAAGGACAAAGGAGTGTCCACACCTGACCATTCAGCTCACATATCCTTTTCACACTTGGTGGCTATTCAAGAACACCCTTTCACACTTGTGACCGATTGCATCCACAAGTTCACACCCAAGGGCTGTTTGTGTGCCCAAGATGCCACTAAATGCTGCTGCTGTTCATTAGGCTTCTCAAGGTTGATTTAATGGAGAGAATTGAAGTCATTGGCTGTTCAAAACGTTGAACTCTTCCAGCCTAAGAAATCAGCTCATTTATTCAGCTGAATTGGGACTTTAAGCTGCTGCCCATTACCATTTCCAAGGCCTAGAACATTTCAAAAGGATTGAGCTTAGTTATTAAGATATTTCAGCTTATTAATTAGTTCATTTAAGCTGGTTATTAGTGACCATTCAGCTAGGCTTCTCTTTTACTATAAATATGTTGTAATCAAAATGTTGGAGACACTTTTTGTCGAATTTATGCTAAATTTTAGACTTGTGAGATTATCCAATTCTCCTTGTTCTTTTCCGGGACTGAATCGACTTATCAAGCTTTCTTGTGGCGTCAATTCTTTTCCTTGTTAACCGAACTTATCACCTTGCTGGTGTGGCGTTCCTATACCTCTGGTTCCTATCATTCTTGGTAGAGGGTCAAGGTTAAATCTTCCATTTCTGAACCAAAATTCACCTAAGTGCCTAGTTAAGATTCGGGTCAACAATTCCCTTTATTGTTGGTTCTTTATTTGGCCTTAGCCGATTCCATCTATCCATTCCATTACCTATCTTGCAACTTTCATTTGAAACCTTTCCCATTTGTAACAGCAACTATTTTGCTACAAATTTAAGCGAAACTCAGACAAGCAACTTCTTACTCGAATTCACGATTGGGCAACACATATGACTCGAGACATCCATAACCGAGCTCGTATCATTCTTGATTCTTGAAATCGCTCAAAACAGCAAAATTGGACCAAGATTTGGTTTCTTGATTTTCTTGAAAACAAGAAAGTGAATCTTGATTTTCTTTTTCCTTTGTATACGCATCTAATGCTTTGCTAATGAAGTCTTGAACGGTTCCGTTTAGTTTCATATGCATTTGCCTGGCCTTTGACCTCGTTATTGGGCCTTGTGGTAATTTGAGCCCATCACGTTCTTGAGCTTGAGTTGGGTCTTTATGACTCGTATCAGGAATTGTGAATTTTGGTTTTTCCAAAGAGGGTTGTCCGCGATCATGAAAGTCATAGTCAGTTCTAGGGACACGTCTAGGAGCGTGCCTATGAGCACGAGGCTAGTTTTCCTCATCATCTTTAATTGGACCCCGATACTGAGGCTCTTGATCCAATCGCATCTCATTGATAGTAGCACTCAATGTTCGAAGTATGGCATTTGTTTGATTGAGTGCAGCAGCCTATTCGTCTAACTGTTGTTGGAACTCTATAAATTTATCATGGACATCATTATGGTCAGTATTCTCATCATCGACTTGACCAATTCTATGCATCTTATTTTTTTTCTTTTGGAATACCTGCAAAACAAACACTCAACCCTCAAAAAAAATTTAACAAACCTCACCGTTAATCACTCAAAAAGGAAAATCAAATTCTCAAAGAGGTAGAATTCAGTCTTGTGAGTTCTTTAGTAGAGTCTATATCAATCAATTAGAAAGTGTATGAACCGTAACTACCAAAGAATCCTAATTGCACTAGGAGTCCAAAAAGTGACGAGACTCTAATTGATTTTTGTTGCACCGAGGAAGAATTGTGCACACTTTTAAATCCTACTAACACAAGAAACAAGAAGGTGTTAGATAGTGTAAAGGAAGAATAAAAGCAAAACAAATGAAAACCTACAGCTCAGAATCAATAAAAATTGCTGACACCCGAAAACCTGAAAAAACTGCGAAGTAACTTGACAACTTCGTTCGAGGTGTTTCTAATCTCCAAAAATCACGAAATTTAAACTGGAATGTCATTAAATATTGTATACTTGATCTGGAAAGTTTCGGCACTAAACTCAACCCACTGAATATTTTTTAATTTTTATTTGATTTTGTCTTTTTCTATTCTTTTTTACTTTTTCTACTGAGTTTTTTTGCGGGAAATATTTTTTAATATTCTATCACAGTGCCACAAATATGCATATAAAATTTTAGATCAATCGAACAACATTTATTGATACGAGTCACAAAGGCTCAATTCAAGTGAAGGACGTGATGGGCTCAAATTACCACAAGGCCCAATAATGAGGTCAAAGGCCAAGCAAATGCGTATTAAACTAAATGGAATCATTCAAGACTTCATTAGTAAGGCCATAGGTGTGTATGATGTGAGCTTGCCTACGAACCAAATGGAGAACGAACAAGAAGCTATTAAGCTGCCCATTGGTCCAATAACGCGAGCTAGAGCTAAACGATTTAAAGTTGCTATTTTAGCATTGGTGGAACGGATTGAGGAAAATGAAAGCAAAGAGCTTAAAGACGAGCTGAATATTTTCAACTTCTTTGAAGTTGAAATTCGTTCTAGCTAATTAAATTGCTGCTGGATTTTAAACCATTTAAATAAGCATTTAATTAAGTCTTATTACAACTTATTAATATGTTTTTATTTAATATAAGTGTTTAATATGTCTTAATTTAGTTACATTAAAGATGTCTTGATTTCATTTAGTTTGTCTAAATTATTACATGTCTTAAATCTGTTCAACCGAATTTGTGTCATGCTTTATTAATATTTAAGTTGTTTCAATGTTAAATTAGGATGTTCACATTATGTATTTACTTAGTTCAGCTTAATTTGATTGAAATTAATTAAGTTCATGTGTGTTTTTAGGTACAGCCGAATTTGAAGATTCATTGGGCAGATTCATGCATGAAGATTCAATGGATGTGAAGATGCATGCATGTTGGGTTCAATGCACCAAATGATACATGCATGGACTATATTAAAGATGGTGTGCTGATTGTTGAAGTTCTCTAAGTGACCATTCGGCCAAAAGAGATGATTTTCCATTCTCCAAAGCTGCCATTTATTTCCTTCACATTGCTGGGTACATTGTGGCTATTCGGTTCATGATGTTCACACCTTATGGTCATTCAAAACCGTCCATTCACACTTCCAAATGACTGTTCAAGTTGCTAATTAATGATGGTAATTTTTCAGCAATAGTTGCTTCATGAATGACCCCATTATGATCATTGATCGAACCTAGCCTATTCATGCACATCCAAGATGTTCAAGGTGCATTTTCCCATCTAGAAGATGACCATTGGAGCTCTCATTCAGCCGAATCTACATGGGCTAATAATTTTGCATTCATGCTGAATTTTAGTTCATTGTTTACTTAGAAACTAAGTCTTGAATTTGTCCATTCGGCTACTAGTAGAAAGGCTATAAATAGTTGTTGAATTTCTTGTAAAAGGACTTTTTGCCAAATTTCTGAATGAAATATAATTTTAGTGAGAAATTCACTCTCTTTATTCTCCAAAGCTCAAATTGACTTATCTTCAACGAGTGGCGTCAATCTGACTTTGTTCGAACTTATCACCCATTGGTGTGGCGTTCTTCATACCGTAGGTTCCTATTTTGCTAAATAGAGGGTCTCGGTTTTTATCCTATTTCCATTTCTTTCTTTGAAACCTTAAGCCCGGGTCCTTATTTGATAATAAGGGTTCGATCTTGTTTCATCGAATTACCCAGCAAACAACAACCCATCAAACTCCTTTGTTCCTAAAGCCATCCAACTTCAAACACCAAGACTTGAATTTGATTCAATTCCGACACTACCTAATTTCGATCGGGAAAGATTACGACTCGTCTTTACATCCGAAACGTCTTTACATCCGAAAAGATTACGACTCGTCTTTACACTACCTAATTTGATTCAAGTTTGGAAACACTTCAACAAAAATTTTTCCGAAATCATATTATACACCCTTTTATACCCCTTTGAGTGAAATTTCACACTATTAAAAAAAAAATTTCAATTCGTGAATTCATTTTATACGCCACATCTTTAAACCTTTCTTTCTTTCGAGCCTACCCTAAACCATACGATTTTCCTTTGTTTAGCCTTTGAAGCCGACCCACAAGTGGGATAAGTCTAAGGTAGTTTTTTAGAATATCGAGAGTTGGATTTGAGAGGTAAAAGGCAAGAGAGTACATCAAGATAAAAGCCGAAAATAGAGTGAAACACGAGAGGAGTGAATTCTTTTCTTGTGAGCGAATTTGTGAGGTTTTTGTGGTGAGGAAATATTTTGTTCTTATTTTAAACATGTCTAGGAGTCCGGATCGTCGAGCAACAAGTGGAGGAGCTTCGAATGCTGCTGGTGGAGGAGTAAACCTTCAACCGAGGAGAAACGTTCCCGGAGGTGGAGTGCCCGATCTCCAAGTCCAAGCAATCGTACGAGAAATCTCTCGTCTGTTCCAACCTCAATTTGATTCTCTCAATGAACGAATGGAACAAATGGAGGAACAAAGCCAACGTGCGAACACCCCTCCTATTCCGAGAAGAGAGCGAGAACGTCCATGGCAACATGCAAATGATCTATATGAACAAAGTGACGATGAAAGTGATCGAGGTTCACGACAAAGTGCAAGGAGACGAGGTCATCGAGCACGAGAACAAAGAGATCGAGAGAGGCCCGATGATGATTTAAAGAATATTAAAATGGCGATTCCTGCTTTTCAAGGAAGATCGGATCCCGAGGCCTATCTTGAATGGGAGAAGAAGGTGGAATTAGTTTTCGAGTGCCACAATTACTCAGAAAGCAAAAAGGTGAAGTTAGCTGCTATAGAATTCTCCGACTATGCAATAATATGGTGGGATCAACTCACGTTGAGCCGAAGACGCAATGGAGAACGTCCCGTGTCTACATGGGCGGAAATGAAAGCAATAATGAGAAAGCGTTTTATTCCTGCTTACTATCACCGGGAGTTGTATCAAAAGCTCCAAAGCTTAACTCAAGGCCAACGAAGCGTGGAGGATTATTACAAAGAAATGGAAGTGGCCATGATCCGCGCCGATGTGGAGGAAGATCGAGAAGCCACCATGGCTCGATTTCTCGCCGGCCTTAACCGAGATATCGCAAATATCGTCGAACTACACCACTATGTTGAGGTTATTGATATGGTCCATATGGCCATAAAGGTCGAAAAACAACTAAAAAGAAAAGGTATGTCACGAACTTTCTCTAACACTTCTTCTATGCCTAGGTGGGGGCAAGGGACCAACAAACGTGACATACCAAGCCGAAACAAAGAAGTAAGTGGTGCCACCAAGTTCAACAAACCGATTGCCGAAACGAGTAAAGGAAAGATGGAAGCCCAACCAAGTCGATCTCGAGACATAAAATGTTTCAAATGCCTTGGAAGGGGCCACATCGCGAGCCAATGTCCAAATCGGAATGTGATGTTTGTTCGAGACGATGGCGAGATTGAATCTGAAAGTGAACAAGAGAAAGAGGCCATTGAACAAACCGAAGATGAAGAAGATGTTGAACAAGCCGAAAATGGAGAAATATTGGTGGTGAAGAGAAGCCTTACTTTGCAAGGTGCCGAAAACGATCAACAACGCGAAAACATTTTTCATACGCGATGTCAAGTGCAAGGTAAGATTTGTTGCGTTACAATTGATGGGGGAAGTTGTACAAATGTGGCAAGTTCAATGATGGTGGAGAAACTCGGATTGGCCACCATTAAACATCCCCATCCGTATAAACTCCAATGGCTTAACGATGGTGGAGAATTGAAGGTAACGAAGCAAGTGTTGATTTCGTTTACAATTGGGAAGTATCAAGATGAAGTTATGTGTGACGTCGTACCAATGCATGCGGGGCATCTTCTTTTGGGGCGGCCTTGGCAATTCGACAAGCGAGCGATTCATGACGAATATACAAACCGATACTCTTTCAAACACATGGGACGAATGGTGACGTTAGCTCCATTATCACCGAAACAAGTGTATGAAGATCAACTCAAAATGAGGAGTTCGATTGAAAAATCAAAAGAAATCGAGAGAGAGCAAAAAAATGAAAAGAATAAAGAAAAGAGTGAAGAAAAGAAGAAAAACAAAAAGATGAGTGATAAAAAAAAGAGAGTGATTCAAAAGAAAAAGAAACGAGTGATGAAAATGAAAAAAAGAATTTGTTGGTAAAAGAGAGAGAAGTTCGAAAATCGATGTTATTGAAACAACCATTATTGGTTCTTTTGTACAAGGAGAGCTTGCTTGGCACTAACGAATTTGATGATAAGTTGCCCTCTTCTATTTTGTCTGTGTTGCAGGAATTTCGAGACGTATTCCCGGAAGAAATCCCGAGTGGGTTACCACCTATTCGTGGAATCGAACACCAAATAGATCTTGTGCCGGGAGCCGCGATTCCAAACCGACCTGCTTACCGGAGCAATCCTGAAGAGACGAAAGAATTACAAAAGCAAGTAAATGAACTCCTTGAAAAGGGCTATGTGCGCGAAAGCCTTAGTCCATGCGCCGTGCCTGTTTTGCTTGTCCCGAAAAAGGATGGAACGTGGAGGATGTGCGTGGACTGCCGTGCTATAAACAAGATAACTATCAAGTATCGTCATCCTATACCACGATTGGATGATATGCTTGACGAGCTAAGTGGCGCAAGTCTGTTTTCAAAAATTGATCTTAAGAGTGGTTATCACCAAATACGGATGCGTGAGGGTGATGAATGGAAGACTGCATTTAAAACGAAGCATGGGCTTTACGAATGGCTCGTTATGCCATTTGGCTTAACGAACGCCCCAAGCACGTTCATGAGGCTTATGAATCACGTTCTAAGACCTTTTATTGGTAGATTTTGCGTCGTATACTTCGATGATATATTAGTTTATAGTAAAAATTTAGATGATCATGTTTTACATTTGAAGGCTGTCTTGGAAGTATTGAGGAAAGAAACTTTGTATGCTAATTTAAAGAAATGTGAATTTTGCACTAACAAGGTTGTGTTTTTAGGTTTCGTTGTTAGTTCGGAGGGCCTTGAAGTCGATCAAGAGAAGGTCAAGGCGATCCAAGAATGGCCCCGTCCGACGAATGTCTCCCAAGTCCGAAGTTTCCATGGATTAGCAAGTTTTTACCGTCGATTCGTGCCAAACTTCAGCACCTTAGCCGCACCCTTGACTGGAGTTATTCGTAAGAATTCCAACTTCGTTTGGGGAGAGGAACAAGAAAAATCCTTTTTGAAAATTAAAGATTGTCTAACTCATGCACCGTTATTAGCTTTGCCTAATTTTGATAAAACCTTCGAGTTAGAATGTGATGCCTCAGGTTTAGGCATTGGAGCCGTGTTGATGCAAGATGGACGGCCTATTGCCTATTTTAGCGAGAAACTCAATGGTGCCGTCTTAAACTATCCGACTTATGACAAGGAGCTCTATTCGTTGATTCGAGCCTTAGAGACGTGGCAACACTATCTTTGGCCCAAAGAATTCGTCATACATACCGATCACGAATCCTTGAAGTACTTAAAGGGTCAACACAAGTTGAATAAGCGGCATGCTAAGTGGGTAGAATTTCTCGAATCTTTTCCATATGTTATTAAATATAAAAAAGGTAAGGAAAACGTAGTGGCTGATGCACTATCTCGAAGGTATGCGTTGTTAAATATTTTGGATGCTAAGTTAATGGGGTTTGTATTTCTTAAAGATTTATATGTCAACGATGCTGACTTTAGTGAATTCTTTAGGTTATGCGCAAAGGGAGCTTACGAGAAGTACTATCGACATGATGGGTACTTGTTCCGAGAAGGAAAGCTTTGTATACCCCAAGGTTCCGTACGAGAAGTGTTGATCGAAGAATCTCATAGTGGAGGATTAATGGGGCACTTCGGAGTTGCAAAGACGTTAGCCATGCTCAACGAACATTTCTTTTGGCCTAAGATGCGACGAGATGTCGAACGGTTTTGTAATCGATGCATTGCATGCAAACGGGCTAAGTCACGAATTAAGCCCCATGGTTTGTATAAGCCATTGCCTATTCCCGAAACCCCTTGGTCTGATATCTCAATGGATTTTGTGCTAGGTTTACCGAGGAGTAAAAATGGCCGAGATTCAATATTTGTGGTTGTAGATAGGTTCTCAAAAATGGCTCATTTTATAGCATGTCATAAAACTGATGATGCCGTGAATATTGCTAATTTATTTTTCAAAGAAGTGGTCAGGTTGCATGGCATGCCTAGGACGATTGTGTCCGACCGAGACGCGAAGTTTCTTAGCCATTTTTGGAGGACACTATGGGGGCGCCTTGGAACGAAGTTGCTGTTTTCAACCACTTGCCATTCGCAAACGGACGGCCAAACCGAAGTGGTCAATCGGATTTTGTCTACATTGCTTCGAGCTATCATCCGGAAAAATTTGAAGGCTTGGGAAGAATGTTTACCACATGTGGAGTTTGCGTATAATCGAGCTATTCACTCAGCTACCAAATTTTCTCCTTTTGAAATCGTTTATGGTTTCAATCCGTTAACACCATTTGATTTAATGCCATTGCCTTCTAACCAATTTGTGCATGTAGATGGAAAGCGTAAAGCTGATTTCGTCAAGCAATTGCACCAACGAGTTCGAGAAAACATTGAGGCAAGGACCAAGAACTATGAACAACATGCTAACAAAGGTCGTAAACGAGTTGTGTTTGAGCCGGGAGATTGGGTGTGGTTGCATATGCGCAAGGAAAGATTTCCTATGCAACGACGATCTAAACTACTTCCGAGAGGGATGGACCGTTTCAAGTCCTTGAACGAATTAATGACAATTCTTATAAATTGGACTTGCCTGGTGAATATAATGTTAGCGCGACTTTCAACGTTTCTGATTTGTCTCCGTTTGATGCAGATTCCGATTTGAGGACAAATCGTTCTGAAGAGGAGGGGAATGATGTGAGCTTGCCTACGAACCAAATGGAGAACGAACAAGAAGCTATTAAGCTGCCCATTGGTCCAATAACGCGAGCTAGAGCTAAACGATTTAAAGTTGCTATTTTAGCATTGGTGGAACGGATTGAGGAAAATGAAAGCAAAGAGCTTAAAGACGAGCTGAATATTTTCAACTTCTTTGAAGTTGAAATTCGTTCTAGCTAATTAAATTGCTGCTGGATTTTAAACCATTTAAATAAGCATTTAATTAAGTCTTATTACAGCTTATTAATATGTTTTTATTTAATATAAGTGTTTAATATGTCTTAATTTAGTTACATTAAAGATGTCTTGATTTCATTTAGTTTGTCTAAATTATTACATGTCTTAAATCTGTTCAACCGAATTTGTGTCATGCTTTATTAATATTTAAGTTGTTTCAATGTTAAATTAGGATGTTCACATTATGTATTTACTTAGTTCAGCTTAATTTGATTGAAATTAATTAAGTTCATGTGTGTTTTTAGGTACAGCCGAATTTGAAGATTCATTGGCAGATTCATGCATGAAGATTCAATGGATGTGAAGATGCATGCATGTTGGGTTCAATGCACCAATGATACATGCATGGACTATATTAAAGATGGTGTGCTGATTGTTGAAGTTCTCTAAGTGACCATTCGGCCAAAGAGATGATTTTCCATTCTCCAAAGCTGCCATTTATTTCTTCACATTGCTGGTACATTGTGGCTATTCGGTTCATGATGTTCACACCTTATGGTCATTCAAAACCGTCCATTCACACTTCCAAATGACTGTTCAAGTTCTAATTAATGATGGTAATTTTCAGCAATAGTTGT
>NC_053445.1:20406194-20513975 GCF_007990345.1 Gossypium hirsutum | reverse complement strand
CTTGTTAGTTCGGAGGGCCTTGAAGTCGATCAAGAGAAGGTCAAGGCGATCCAAGAATGGCCCCGTCCGACGAATGTCTCCCAAGTCCGAAGTTTCCATGGATTAGCAAGTTTTTACCGTCGATTCGTGCCAAACTTCAGCACCTTAGCCGCACCCTTGACTGGAGTTATTCGTAAGAATTCCAACTTCGTTTGGGGAGAGGAACAAGAAAAATCCTTTTTGAAAATTAAAGATTGTCTAACTCATGCACCGTTATTAGCTTTGCCTAATTTTGATAAAACCTTCGAGTTAGAATGTGATGCCTCAGGTTTAGGCATTGGAGCCGTGTTGATGCAAGATGGACGGCCTATTGCCTATTTTAGCGAGAAACTCAATGGTGCCGTCTTAAACTATCCGACTTATGACAAGGAGCTCTATTCGTTGATTCGAGCCTTAGAGACGTGGCAACACTATCTTTGGCCCAAAGAATTCGTCATACATACCGATCACGAATCCTTGAAGTACTTAAAGGGTCAACACAAGTTGAATAAGCGGCATGCTAAGTGGGTAGAATTTCTCGAATCTTTTCCATATGTTATTAATATAAAAAAGGTAAGGAAAACGTAGTGGCTGATGCACTATCTCGAAGGTATGCGTTGTTAAATATTTTGGATGCTAAGTTAATGGGGTTTGTATTTCTTAAAGATTTATATGTCAACGATGCTGACTTTAGTGAATTCTTTAGGTTATGCGCAAAGGGAGCTTACGAGAAGTACTATCGACATGATGGGTACTTGTTCCGAGAAGGAAAGCTTTGTATACCCCAAGGTTCCGTACGAGAAGTGTTGATCGAAGAATCTCATAGTGGAGGATTAATGGGGCACTTCGGAGTTGCAAAGACGTTAGCCATGCTCAACGAACATTTCTTTTGGCCTAAGATGCGACGAGATGTCGAACGGTTTTGTAATCGATGCATTGCATGCAAACGGGCTAAGTCACGAATTAAGCCCCATGGTTTGTATAAGCCATTGCCTATTCCCGAAACCCCTTGGTCTGATATCTCAATGGATTTTGTGCTAGGTTTACCGAGGAGTAAAAATGGCCGAGATTCAATATTTGTGGTTGTAGATAGGTTCTCAAAAATGGCTCATTTTATAGCATGTCATAAACTGATGATGCCGTGAATATTGCTAATTTATTTTTCAAAGAAGTGGTCAGGTTGCATGGCATGCCTAGGACGATTGTGTCCGACCGAGACGCGAAGTTTCTTAGCCATTTTTGGAGGACACTATGGGGGCGCCTTGGAACGAAGTTGCTGTTTTCAACCACTTGCCATTCGCAAACGGACGGCCAAACCGAAGTGGTCAATCGGATTTTGTCTACATTGCTTCGAGCTATCATCCGGAAAAATTTGAAGGCTTGGGAAGAATGTTTACCACATGTGGAGTTTGCGTATAATCGAGCTATTCACTCAGCTACCAAATTTTCTCCTTTTGAAATCGTTTATGGTTTCAATCCGTTAACACCATTTGATTTAATGCCATTGCCTTCTAACCAATTTGTGCATGTAGATGGAAAGCGTAAAGCTGATTTCGTCAAGCAATTGCACCAACGAGTTCGAGAAAACATTGAGGCAAGGACCAAGAACTATGAACAACATGCTAACAAAGGTCGTAAACGAGTTGTGTTTGAGCCGGGAGATTGGGTGTGGTTGCATATGCGCAAGGAAAGATTTCCTATGCAACGACGATCTAAACTACTTCCGAGAGGGGATGGACCGTTTCAAGTCCTTGAACGAATTAATGACAATTCTTATAAATTGGACTTGCCTGGTGAATATAATGTTAGCGCGACTTTCAACGTTTCTGATTTGTCTCCGTTTGATGCAGATTCCGATTTGAGGACAAATCGTTCTGAAGAGGAGGGGAATGATGTGAGCTTGCCTACGAACCAAATGGAGAACGAACAAGAAGCTATTAAGCTGCCCATTGGTCCAATAACGCGAGCTAGAGCTAAACGATTTAAAGTTGCTATTTTAGCATTGGTGGAACGGATTGAGGAAAATGAAAGCAAAGAGCTTAAAGACGAGCTGAATATTTTCAACTTCTTTGAAGTTGAAATTCGTTCTAGCTAATTAAATTGCTGCTGGATTTTAAACCATTTAAATAAGCATTTAATTAAGTCTTATTACAGCTTATTAATATGTTTTTATTTAATATAAGTGTTTAATATGTCTTAATTTAGTTACATTAAAGATGTCTTGATTTCATTTAGTTTGTCTAAATTATTACATGTCTTAAATCTGTTCAACCGAATTTGTGTCATGCTTTATTAATATTTAAGTTGTTTCAATGTTAAATTAGGATGTTCACATTATGTATTTACTTAGTTCAGCTTAATTTGATTGAAATTAATTAAGTTCATGTGTGTTTTTAGGTACAGCCGAATTTGAAGATTCATTGGGCAGATTCATGCATGAAGATTCAATGGATGTGAAGATGCATGCATGTTGGGTTCAATGCACCAAATGATACATGCATGGACTATATTAAAGATGGTGTGCTGATTGTTGAAGTTCTCTAAGTGACCATTCGGCCAAAAGAGATGATTTTCCATTCTCCAAAGCTGCCATTTATTTCCTTCACATTGCTGGGTACATTGTGGCTATTCGGTTCATGATGTTCACACCTTATGGTCATTCAAAACCGTCCATTCACACTTCCAAATGACTGTTCAAGTTGCTAATTAATGATGGTAATTTTTCAGCAATAGTTGCTTCATGAATGACCCCATTATGATCATTGATCGAACCTAGCCTATTCATGCACATCCAAGATGTTCAAGGTGCATTTTCCCATCTAGAAGATGACCATTGGAGCTCTCATTCAGCCGAATCTACATGGGCTAATAATTTTGCATTCATGCTGAATTTTAGTTCATTGTTTACTTAGAAACTAAGTCTTGAATTTGTCCATTCGGCTACTAGTAGAAAGGCTATAAATAGTTGTTGAATTTCTTGTAAAAGGACTTTTTGCCAAATTTCTGAATGAAATATAATTTTAGTGAGAAATTCACTCTCTTTATTCTCCAAAGCTCAAATTGACTTATCTTCAACGAGTGGCGTCAATCTGACTTTGTTCGAACTTATCACCCATTGGTGTGGCGTTCTTCATACCGTAGGTTCCTATTTTGCTAAATAGAGGGTCTCGGTTTTTATCCTATTTCCATTTCTTTCTTTGAAACCTTAAGCCCGGGTCCTTATTTGATAATAAGGGTTCGATCTTGTTTCATCGAATTACCCAGCAAACAACAACCCATCAAACTCCTTTGTTCCTAAAGCCATCCAACTTCAAACACCAAGACTTGAATTTGATTCAATTCCGACACTACCTAATTTCGATCGGGAAAGATTACGACTCGTCTTTACATCCGAAACGAGCTCGTATCAGTGTATCCAAAGGAAAAAGAAAATCAAGATTCACTTTCTTGTTTTCAAGAAAATCAAGAAACCGAATCTTGGTCCAATTTTGCTATTTTGGGTGATTTCAAGATTCAAGAAAATCAAGATTTCAAATCTTAGAAATCTTGTGATCGGGGGTTGCGCGCGGACCAAGATCGAGTTGCCAAGTCATGAGAAAACTCCTACGAAGCTCTAGACGATCAGATCTAAAAACGAAACAAATAATTAAGATTAGATCCAATCAGATCTAAAAACAAAAATCCCCAATTCAATTAATGGGTAGCAAGCATTAAAATGCCCCAAGAGATGACAATTCTTGGAAGCCAAGAACCCGAATTTGAGTTTAGAGAGAAACCCCAAATAGCTGAACCTATTAGCACTAAGAACAAATTAAAATCAGGTCACAAAGAAAATTAGATTAAATAGAGTCCTAAGGTTTGGGACGACAAGAGAAATAAAGAATTATGAATCAAAAACAATTATTGATACTCAAGAACATTGTGAATTTTCCCAATATGTATCAGCAAGTGAATTTTCCCAAAATAGCAAATCGAACTCCAAATCCCAGCAAATCGAATTTAATCAAAATTGGAAGGAATAATCTGTAAGATCAATGGAAAAGATGAATTGATGCTCGATTCTTACTACCAAGAAGGGTGCCGATCAGTTTCTTTAACGTTGAAGAAGGCTGGAAACACAACAAGAAAAGAAGTTAGGACATGAAATCGGCACAAAACAGAAATTAAAAATAGATTGAACAGCAAGAAAATAAAGATAAAGTCCTAAGAAGCCTTGAAATCCCGAAAGATTCCACAACTCCCTTCAAACGGCTCTAATCTCCCCTTCAATGAAGATCAATGGCAAGAAGAAGGCTGAAGATGGTTGCCACAATAAAAAAAGATTGTTAAAACTACTTATAAAGAAAACTCAAGAGAAAATTCTTGGAGAACTCAAACAGAATTTTCACTCAAAAACAAAGCTAAAAATTTAATGTAATTATAATCTATTCTATAAGGTGGCCGGCCATGCCTATTAATAAGCCTTCTATCTATTTCGTAATCTCATTAGGAAAACTTAAAACAGACCTAATTAATAAATTAAGAGGGAAATTCGGCCAAGGCATTTTAATGGGCTTCTTGGGCCAAATTTTTACATATAATAATTCTAAAGTCTAAAAATTAAACTTAGATATTTAAAAAATTAATTTTTTTACAAATTGGGCCACTTTAACAATTTGGCCTGATTTTCAACTAAGTATGGTTTGACTTCTTGGTTGGGCTTGGAATCATCTTATTGGGCCTTGCCTACAAGAACTTGGGCTTGTAGTCCATCTCCTACCGAAATTGGTTCGTTGATGCTCGTAATAGAGATTCAATGTGCTTTGGCTGCAAGATTCAGTTTCTTGGACCAAGATTTCCAAGATTTGAAATCTTGATTTTCTTGATTCTTGAAATCGCTCCAAACAACAATATTGGGCCAAGATTCGGTTTCTTGATTTTCTTGAAAACAAGAAAGTGAATCTTGATTTTCTCTTTCTTTCGTGTACGCATCTAAGGCCTTGCTAACAAATTCCTGAATGGTCCCATTTAGTTTGTAACGCATTTGTCTGGCGTTTGACCTCGTTATTGGGCCTTGTGGTAATTTGAGCCCATCACGTTCATGAGCTTGGGTTGGGCCTTTGTGACTCGTATCATTCCCCCTTCCTCAAAAAGATTCGTCCTCGAATCGAAAAAATCAAATGGGGAAAAGTCAGCCTCATTAAAAGTAGAACTTACATTGTACTCACCAGGTAGATCAATTTTATAGGCAGTGTTGTTGATTCGCTCGAGTACTTGGAAAGGCCCATCGCCCCTTGGGTCCAACTTGGTCTTTCTTTTTGTAGGAAATCGTTCTTTCCTCATATGGACCCAAACCCAATCTTCAGGTTCAAAGACAACCCGTTTGTGCCTCTTGTTTGCTTTGATGGTGTTGATGTCATCTGTTTTGGCTATTCGCTGCCTAGCCTTCTCGTGTAAGGATTTCACCAACTCAGGAATAGTGAAGAAATCTTTTACAAATCGTCTATAAAAACTAGCTGAACCATGGAAAGATCTCACCTCAGTTATCGATTTAGGAGTTGGCCACTCTTTGATTGCCTTAACTTTGTCCTCATCGACATGAATACCTTGAGAACTAATTATGAAACCTTAAAATATTAGCTTATCACAACAAAATGTGCATTTATCAAGGTTGGAAAATAATTTTTCAGCTCTTTGAATGTCTAAAACCGTTCTAACATGGAAAACATGATCATTTAATGTTGTTGAGTAAATTAAAATGTCATCAATCCAAGAATGGCAATTATCGAAAATAACATATAGTACCTTTTCAAAATTCAAGTCATGAGCAAAGTCATCAATACGAGTTGAATGAAGTTGTTTAGAGAATAGAGAAACTTCACCTTGCTTACCATTAGAGGTGGGAAAATGAGGATCATTTTTACCTTGTTCAATCAATTGAAAATGTCTCTCGGTAGAAGGGTAATGAAGCTGGAACCTGTCCATGGGTGGGATCTTGCAAACCTAAAACAAAGAGAAATCACAAGGCGATTTCGAATGGGGGTTAGCAAAAATATTCCTCCCTTGTGTTTGAGCACTCTCTTCTTCTTCACCCATTCCTTGTTTAAGCTCTCTCTCTTTTTCACTTACTTCATTCACATTTTCTTTTATTTCTCCCTCGCTTACCTTTTCGCCTTTTTCATTTTCATTTTCTTCTTTTTCACTTTTATTTTTCTCTTCTCCTTTTTCTTTTTCCTTACCTGTTTTAACAACAGAATTTTTCAGTTTGATTTGGTCCTCATGGACTTGTTCCGGAGTGATCGGCACTAAGGTGACTTTCCTTCCTTGATGCTTGAAAGAATACCTATTGGTACGGCCATCGTGGGTGACCTTTCGATCCCTTTGCCATGGTTCTCCTAGCAGCAAATGGCAGGCTTGAATAGGCATTACGTCGCACACGACTTCGTCTTGATACTTGCCGATAGAAAAGGCGATGCGCACTTGTTGAGTGACCTTAAATTGGCCTTCATTGCTAAGCCCTTGATAGAGGGTTGCGCGCGGACCAAAATTGAGTTGTCAAGCCACGAGAAACTCCTAAGTAAGCTTTAGAAGATCAAATCTGAAATGAAACAGAAAGATCAAGGTTTAAAATTTTTCAGAGCTAAAATTAAAACCCTAAAATCGGCAAGAGCAAATCAAGAACTAAAACACTTATTTTCAGGGAGATTCGAAAAAGATCACGAGAATAGGCTCCTAAGAAATCCTTAATCCAGTCGAATATGTCAATTACAATAAGATAAAGAGTTAATTCAGCAAAAGAATAAATTGAATGTAAGTAATTTGTGTAGCAAGAAATGGGAAAATCTAGAATAAGATGGATCGTTGGCAATCAAGAAGGTTTGTGAGCCTTCCAAACCGAATCTGAAAAGAATTAAGGTCCAAAATAGCAAACCAAATTTAAGTTCCAGCAAATCAATTTTAACCAGAATGAGAAGGAATAATCGGCAAGAATAATGGGAAACGACGGATGTGATCGATCTATGCTGCCAAGAAAGAGTGTCGACGAGTTCTTTAATGTTGAAGAGGGCTAGAAAAGCAACAAGAAGATTAAATAAGTCAAGATAAGATATCGGCACAAGCAGAATTTTAAACAAAAAAATTGAACAGCGAGAAAATAAAGAAAAAGTCCTAAGAAGACTTGAAATCCTGAAAGATTTCACAACTCCCTTCGAACGACTCTAATTTCCCCTCCAATGAAAATCAATGGCAAGAAGAAGGCTGAAGATAGCTCCCGCAATAAAAAAGATTGTTAAAACTACTTCTAAAGAAAACTCAGGAGAAAATTATTGAAGAACTCAAAGAGAATTTTCACTCAAAACAAATCTAAAATTTTTTAATACAATTGTGATGTTCTCAATAGGGTGGTCGGCCATGCCTATTAATAGGCCTTCTATCTATTTCCTAATCTCATTAGGAAAACTTAAAAAAAACCTACTTAATAAATTAAGAGGGAAATTCGGCCAAGGCATTTTAATGGGCTGCTTGGGCTGAATTTTTACATATAATAATCCTAAAGTCTAAAAATCAAACTTAGATATTTAAACAATTAAAATTTTTACAAATTGGGCCACTTAACAATTTGGCCAGATTTTCAATTAAGCATGGTTTGACTTCTTGGTTGGGCTTGGAATCATCTTATTGGGCCTTGCCTACAAGAACTTGGGCTTGTAGTCCATCTCCTACCGAAATTGGTTCGTTGATGCTCGTAATAGAGATTCAATGCGCTTTGGCTGCAAGATTCAGTTTCTTGGACCAAGATTTCCAAGATTTGAAATCTTGATTTTCTTGATACTTGAAATCGCTCCAAACAGCAAAATTGGACCAAGATTCGATTTCTTGATTTTCTTGAAAATAAGAAAGTGAATCTTGATTTACTCTTTCTTTCGTGTACGCATCTAAGGCCTTGCTAACAAATTCCTGAATGGTCCCATTTAGTTTGGAACGCATTTGTCTGGCATTTGACCTCGTTATTTGTCCTTGTGGTAATTTGAGCCCATCACGTTCTTGAGCTTAGGTTGGGCCTTTGTGACTCGTATTATTCCCCCTTCCTTAAAAAGATTCGTCCTCAAATCTGAAAAATCAAATGTGGACAAGTCAGCCACATTAAAAGTAGAACTTACATTGTACTCACCAGGTAGATCAATTTTATAGGCATTGTCATTGATCCGCTCGAGTACTTGGAAAGGCCCATCGCCCCTTGGGTCCAACTTGGTCTTTCTTTTTGTAGGAAATCGTTCTTCCCTCATATGGACCCAAACCCAATATCCGGGTTCTAGGATAACCCATTTGCGCCCCTTGTTTACTTTGTTGGTGTTGGCATCATTTGTTTTGGCTATTTGTTGCCTAGCCTTCTCATGTAAGGATTTCACCAACTCAGCTTTCTATTCGCCATCTAAATTAACAATATGTTCAAGTGGTAATGGCGCAAGATCAAGTACTGTTAGTGGGTTAAAACCATAAACAAGTTCAAATGGAGAATAACTAGTTGTAGAATGAATAGATCTATTATATGCAAATTCAACAAATGGTAGGCATTCTTCCCAATTTCTAATGTTCTTTCCCACAACAGATCGTAACAAGGTTCCTAAGATTCGATTAACTACTTCAGTTTGGCCATCAGTTTGGGGGTGACATGTAGTGGAATAAAGTAATTTCGTACCAAGCTTACCCCATAATACCTTCCAAAAGTGGCTAAGAAATTTGACATCTTTGTCAGAAACAATTGTTTTAGGGATGCCATGAAGTCTTACCACTTATTTAAAAAATAAGTCTGCCAAATGTGTAGCATCATCTATTTTGTGACAAGGAATAAAATGTGCCATCTTTGAAAACCTGTCAACAACAACAAATATACTATCTCTTCCTTTCTTAGTTCGAGGCAAACCTAGAATAAAATCCATGGATAAATCTACCCAAGGTGAAGTAAGAATCAGTAAAGGAGTGTAAAGGCCATGAGGCATTACCTTAGATTTTGCTTGTTTACATGTAATGCATTTGGAACATACCTTTTCGACATCCTTCTTCATATGTGGCCAATGGAAGTGTTCTTTCAAGATGTCTAGTGTTTTGGCCACTCCAAAATGTCCCATTAAACCACCACTATGGGCCTCATGAATCAATAAGTCTCTCATGGAACACTTTGGTATGCACAACCTGTTTATACGAAAAACAAAGTCATCTACAAGATAAAACTTTTCAAAAGTAGTATGTCCACAATTCTTATAGATATGGCTGAAATCAGCATCATCATCATATAACTCCTTAATATGTTCAAACCCTAAGACTTTAGCATTCAATGTAGTTATTAAGGCATGTTGTCTAGACAAAGCATCGGCAACTACATTATCTTCACCTGTTTTATATCTTATCACATAAGGGAATGTTTCAAAGAATTCTACCCATCGGGCATGCCGTTTACTCAACTTACCTTATCCCTTTAACCACTTAAGGGATTCATGGTTTGTATGTATGACAAACTCATTAGGCAGCAAATAATGTTGCCATACTTAAAGTGCACGAACCAATGCCAATAGTTCTTTGTCATAAGTTGAGTAGTTTAAGTGTGCACCATTCAATTTTTCACTAAAATAAGCAATTGGTTGCTTATCTTGCATAAAACGGTGCCAATGCCAATTCCTGAAGCATCACACTCAAGTTCAAAAGTATTATTAAAATCAGGTAATTTAAGAAGAGGAGTAGAACATAACTTAGCTTTTAGGGTCTGAAAAGCCTTTTCTTGGGTTTCACCCCATTTGAAACCCACTGATTTCTTTATAACCTCTGTTAATGGGGCAGCAATAGTAGAGAAATCTTTCACAAATTGTCTATAAAAACTAGCTAAACCATGGAAAGATCTCACCTCAGTTACCGATTTAGGAGTCGACCACTCCTTAATTTCCTTAACTTTGTCCCCATCAACATGAATTCCTTGAGCACTAACTATGAAACCTAAAAATATCAGCTTATCACAACAGAATGTGCATTTTTCAAGGTTGGCAAATTATTTTTCAGCTCTCAGAATATCCAAAACGGTTCTAACATGGAAAACATCATCATCTAATGTCTTGGAGTAAATTAAAATATCATCAAAGTAAACTACTACAAATTTACCCAAGTGAAGCCTTAAAACGTGATTCATTAATCTCATAAATGTACTAGGTGCATTAGTAAGGCCGAAAGGCATAACTAACCATTTATACAATCCAAATTTTTTTTTAAAGGCAGTTTTTCATTCATTCCCTTCCCTCATTCGAATTTGATGATAACCACTTTTTAAATCAATTTTAGTAAATATGATTGAGCCATGTAATTCATCAATTATATCATCAAGTCTAGGAATTGGATGTCGATACTTTACCGTTATTTTGTTGATTGGGTGGCAATCAACACACATTCGATATGTACCATCTTTCTTTGGTACCAATACGACAGGAATGGCACAAGGGCTTCGGCTCTCATCAATGTACCCTTTGTCTAGTAATTCCTCAACTTGCCTTTGCAATTCCTTTGTCTCCTCGGGATTGCATCTATAGGCTGGCCGATTTGGTATGGAAGCTCCGGGTACTAAGTCAATTTGATGCTCTATCCCACGTAAAGGTGGTAAACCTTTAGGGGCCTCACTAAAAACATCCTCATAATCCTGCAAAAGACACTGAAACACACTAGGCAATTTTTGTTAATGTCAGATAAAGATAAATAATTTTTCCTAAACCTCACAAGGATACAAGGCTGTTTATTGAGTAGGGCTCTCCACACATCTTTGCTTGTTGCCATCAAATTTTTTTCTCTCATTTTACCACTTGTGGATTCACTCACCTTTGGGCTTTTTAGATTTTGACTTTTTCCACTACTAGCCTATTTTCTCTGTGTCTTTTGTACTTGTCCTTTCTCCCTTACCCCCTCACAAAATTTCATCATCTTCAATTGATCTTTATATACATCAGTGGGATTTAAAGGAGAAAAAGTGAATTTTCGGCCTTTAAACACAAGGGAGTATCGATTAAGCTTACCTTGGTGTGTAACATCACAATCAAATTGCCAAGGCTGTTCAAGGAGCAAGTGTGCCGCATACATTGGGACCACATCACACCATACTTCATCCTCATAATTCCCGAGCTTAAAAGTGACCAAGGACTATTTCGTAACTTTAACTTCGAAGCATTCATTAAGCCACTGAAGGTGATATGGCTTAGGGTGTTTGGTACAAGGTGTTAGAGTTGTGTGACCCAAATTCTAAGAGATTGCTTGCAAGTCAAGTTAAACAAAAATATATTTTATTTCTAGAAGATTTAGTATTTATTAGTATAATATATTTAGCATTTATTAGTATAGTTTATTTGACTTTCTAATTTAGCCTATAAATAGGCTCTTTTACAATCTTAGAAAAACACACCCATTAGATTAGAACTCATAACACATTCAGAGAATTTTGTGTTTACGTTTTGAGGGTTCTTTGTTTTTCAGGTTTTTGGGGTTTAGTTTTATCTTCATCTTTTGTACTCTTCATTCTTTTTCCATTATAGTAAAATTATCTTTGCCCGTGGTTTTTTAATCCTCTTTGGAGGGGTTTTTCCACGTTAAATTTGTGTGTTCATCTTATCAATTTCTTCTGCTATTTTTACTTGTTTGTTGCTTAATCGGGACGATCCTAACACAAGGCAACTTCAAAGAATCCACCAAATAACTGCTCACTACATTCGAGCAACTCCCACTATCTATAATGAGTGAACATAAGTTACCTTTAATAAAACACCAAGAATGGAAAATATTGGTCCTTTGGTTATCAACATCATCTTTCATCTGGATGTTAAGGGTTCGGCGAACTACAAGGCATTGAAAATCAGCAAAGTCCCCTTCTTTTGGTGGTTCAACCAACTCTTTGCCATTGTCACTGTCATCCACAAGTTTTGGCATATCTAGATCTGTTTTATTAGAGTCGAAAGAGTACTCACCGTTATCTTTCAAAAGAAGTAATCTCATGTTAGGGCATTCCCTACTATAATGACCACGCCCTTTGCACTTAAAACATTCAATCTCACGAGTTCTCTTCCCATTTCAATCACCTAAATTGGGTTGTTTAGAAGGTGTTTGTGCTTTAACAGGAGCCCCTTTTTTCCAATCTAATTGCTTACTTCCATTACTCAAAGAAGACTTATTAGTTGTAAAGGTGATTTTGAAATTTTAAAATTAGAATTGAAATTGTTACCTCGATAATATTGTGAAGTAGAGAAGGAACCAAACCTTTGTTCCTTTAATTGTTGCTAAATCTCAATGGCTTTATGAACTGCTTCTTCCAAATCAATGTAAGTTTGTAGCCTCAATGTATTAGCTATCGACCTGTTCAAACCATCAATAAATCGAACCATAGTTGTTTCCTCATCCTCCTCCACATTAGCTCTCTGAATGAGCATCTCCATCTCCTTAAAATATTCATCCACCGTCCTACTACCTTGAACAAGTCTTCTAAGTTTTGTTTTAATCTCTCTATAGTAATGAGGTGGAATAAATCTTTTACGCATAATTTGTTTCAACTCATCCCATGTCGAAATTTGACCTTCATAATTCCGATGACGATTTACCCCAAGTTGAGTCCACCAACTTAATGCATAATCTGAATATTCTAGCATTGCTAATGCTACCTTTTCATCATCTAAACATTTATAATATCGAAACATAAGTTCAATTTTAGATTCCCATTCACAATAAGCTTCTGGATCATTCTTACGACGAAATTGGGGAATTGTGAACTTCAGTTTTGCCAAAGAGGGTTGCCCATGATCATGAAAATCATAATCAGTTCTAGGAACACGTCAAGGAGCGCACCCATGAGTAGGAGGCTGGTTATCCACATCTTCTTTAATTGGATCTCGATATTGAGGCTTTTGATTCAATCGTACTTCATTTATAGTAACACTCAAAGTTCAAAGTATGACAGCCTGTTCATCTAACTGTTGTTGGAATTTTTTAAATGTGTCATAGACATCATTATGGTCATTATCACCTTGACCAACCTTAGCCATTTTCAAAAACTTGCAAAATAAACACTCAACACTCAAAAAGGAAAGTTAGCAAACCTCACCGTTAATCACTCCAAAAGAAAAATCAAATTCTCAATAAGGTAGAATTCAGTCTTGTGAGTTCTTTAGTAGAGTCTATATCAACCAATTAGACAGTGTATGAACCGAAACTAACAAAGAGTCCTAATTTACACTAGGATGCCAAAAACTGACGAGACACCAATTGATTTGTGTCGCACCGAGGAAGAATTGTGCACACTTTAAAATCCTACTAACACAAGAAACAAGAAGGTGTTAGATAGTATAAAGGAAGAATAAAGACAAACAAATGAAAACCTACAGCTAAGAATCAATAAAAATTGTTGAAATCGAAAAACCCGAAAAACTGTGGAGTAACTTGACAACTTCGTTTGAGGTGTTACCGACCTCCAAAAATCATGAAATTAAATCTGGAATGTCCTTACATATTTAGTTTTTGATCTGTAAAGTTTGGCAACCAAAATCAACCCACTGAATATTTTTTTTAATTTTTATTGGATTTCATATTTTTCAATTTTTTGACCTTTTTGACTGATCTTTTGTGGGAAATATTTTTCTACAGTCAATAACAGTGCCAAAAATATGTATGTAAAATTTCAAATCAATCGAACAATGTTTACCCACTCAAATTAAATTTTTTCAAAAACTTTTTCTAGGTAAAATGGCTGTTTGTAGTTTAAAAAATAGAGATCAGTTTAGAAATCAACCAAGAACACCCAAAATGCCCAAAATCTGATACCAAATGATAGAGGGTTGCGCGCAGACCAAAATTGAGTTGTCAAGCCACGAGAAACCCTAAGTAAGCTTTAGACGATCAGATCTGAAACGAAACAGAAAGATCAAGGTTTAAAATTTTTCAGATCTAAAATTAAAACCCTAAAATCGGCAAAAGCAAATCAAGAACCAAAACACTTATTTTCAGAGAGATTCGGAAAACAAGATCACAAGGATAGGCTCCCAAGAAATCCTTAAGCCAACCGAATCTGTCAATTACAATAAGATAAAGAGTTAATTCGGCAAAAGAATAAATTGAATGTAAGTAATTTGTGCAGCAAGAAATGGGAAAATCTGGAATAAGATAGATCTTTGGAAATCAAGAAGGTTTGTGAGCCTTCCAAACCGAATCCGAAAAGAATTAAGGTCCAAAACAACAAACCAAATTTAAGTTCCAACAAACCGATTTTAACCAGAATGAGAAGGAATAATCGGCAAGAACAATGGGAAATAACGGATTTGAACGATCTATGCTGCCAAGAAAGAGTGCCGACGAGTTCTTTAATGTTGAAGAGGGCTGGAAACGCAATAAGAAATCGGCACAAGCAGAATTTAAAAGAAAAAATTGAACCGCGAGAAAATAAAGATAAACTCCTAAGAAGCCTTGAAATCTCGAAAGATTTCACAACTCCCTTCAAACGACTCTAATCTCCCCTCCAATGAAAATCAATGGCAAGAAGAAGGCTGAAGATGGCTCCCACAATCAAAAAGATTGTTAAAACTACTTCTAAAGAAAAATCAAGAGGAAATTCTTATTAGGAAACAAATCTGAAATTTTTCAATATAATTGTGATGTTCTCAATAGGGTGGCCGGCCATGCCTATTAATAGGCCTTCTATCTATTTCCTAATCTTATTAGGAAAACTTAAAAAAAAACCTAATTAATAAATTAAGAGGGAAATTCGGCCAAGGCACTTTAATGGGCTGCTTGGGCTGAATTTTTACATATAATAATCCTAAAGTCTAAAAATTAAACTTAGATATTTAAACAATTAAAATTTTTATAAATTGGGCCACTTAACAATTTGGCCTGATTTTCAACTAAGCATGGTTTGACTTCTTGGTTGGGCTTGGAATCATCTTATTGGGCCTTGCCTTCAAGAACTTGGGCTTGTAGTCCATCTCCTACCGAAATTGGTTCGTTGATGCTCGTAACGGAGATTCAATGCACTTTGGCTGCAAGATTCAGTTTCTGGGACCAAGATTTCCAAGATTTGAAATCTTGATTTTCTTGATTCTTGAAATCGCTCCAAACAGCAAAATTGGACCAAGATTCGGTTTCTTGATTTTCTTGAAAATAAGAAAGTGAATCTTGATTTACTCTTTCTTTCGTGTACGCATCTAAGGCCTTGCTAACAAATTCCTGAATGGTCCCATTTAGTTTGGAACGCATTTGTCTGGCGTTTGACCTTGTTATTGGGCCTTGTGGTAATTTGAGCCCATTACGTTCTTAAGCTTGGGTTGGGCCTTTGTTACTTGTATCAGCCCTAGTAGTTGATAAGGTCGTGGATGCTTGGTAGTGGTTAAGCAAAGCTTTTCCACTATTGTCGTGCTGGCTACGTTCGAGCAACTTTCACCATCAATAATAACTTTACTAATCTTACCTTATACATGGCAGCGAGTATGAAAGAGATGTTCTCGTTGCTACTCGCTCTTTGGTTTTGCCAAAGAGGGTTGTCCGCGATCATGAAAATCATAATCAGTTCTAGGAACACGTCAAGGAGCGCACCTATGAGTAGGAGGCTGGTTATCCACATCTTCTTTAATTGGATCTCGATATTGAGGCTCTTGATTCAATCGTACCTCGTTTATAGTAGCACTCAAAGTTCGAAGTACGACAGCCTGTTCATCTAACTGTTGTTGGAATTTTTTAAATGTGTCATAGACATCATTATGGTCATTATCACCTTGACCAACCTTAGCCATTTTCAAAAACTTGCAAAATAAACACTCAACACTCAAAAAGGAAAGTTAGCAAACCTCACCGTTAATCACTCAAAAAGAAAAATCAAATTCTCAATGAGGTAGAATTTAGTCTTGTGAGTTCTTTAGTAGAGTCTATATCAACCAATTAGAAAGTGTATGAACCGAAACTACCAAAGAATCCTAATTTGCACTAGGATGCCAAAACTGACGAGACACAATTGATTTGTGTCGCACCGAGGAAGAATTGTGCAGACCTTAAAATTCTACTAACACAAGAAAAAAGAAGGTGTTAGATAGTGTAAAGGGAGAATAAAGGCAAAACAAATGAAAACCTATAGCTAAGAATCAATAAAAATTACTGAAATCGAAAAACCCAAAAAACTATGGAGTAACTTGAAAACTTCGTTCGAGGTGTTCCCGATCTCCAAAAATCACGAAATTAAATCTGGAATGTCCTTAAATATTTAATTTTTGATTTGGAAAGTTTGGGCACCAAACATAACCTGCTGAATATTTTTTTAATTTTTTATTATATTTCGTATTTTTAATTTTTTTTGACCTTTTCGACTGATTTTTTTGTGGGGGATATTTTTTATACTCAATCACAGTGCCACAAATATGAATGTAAAATTTCAGATCAATCAGAAAACGTTTACCCACTCGAATGAATTTTTTTCAAAAAATTTTCTGGGTAAAACTGTTGTTTGTTGTTTAAAAAAACAGATTAGTTTAGAAATCAACCAAGAACACCCAAAATGCCCAAAATCTGATACCAAATGATAGGGGGTTGCGCGCGGACCAAGATCAAGTTTCCAAGTCACGAGAAAACTCCTACGAAGCTCTAGACGATCAGATTTGAAAACGAAACAGAGAATTAAGATTAGATCCAATCAGATATGAAAACAAAAATCCCCAATTCAATTAATGGGCAGCAAGCATTAAAACGCCCCAAGAGATGACAATTCTTGGAAGCCAAGAACCCGAATTTGAGTTTAGAGAGAAATCCCAAATAGCCGAACCTATCAGCACCAAGAACAAATTAAAATCAGATCACAAAGAACAATCAGATTAAATAGAGTCCCATGGTTTGGGATGACAAGAGAAATAAATAATTATGAATCAAAAACAATTATTGATACTCAAGAACGTTGCGAATTTTCCCAACACGAATCAACAAGTTAATTTTCCTAAAACAGCAAATCAAACTCCAAATCCCAGCAAACCGAACTTAATCAGAATTGGAAGGAATAATCGGCAAGATCAATGGAAAAGATGAATTGATGCTCGATTCTTACTACCAAGAAAGGTTCCGATTAGTTTCTTTAACGTTAAAGAAGGCTGGATACACAGCAAGAAAACTTAAGAAGTTAGGAGTTGAAATCGGCACAAAATAGAAATTAAAAATAGACTGAACAGCAAGAAAATAAAGATAAAGTCCTAAGAAGCCTTGAAATCCCAAAAGATTCCACAACTCCCTTCAAATGGCTCTAATCTCCCCTCCAAATGAAGATCAATGGCAAGAAAAAGGCTGAAGATGGTTCTCACAATAAAAAAGATTATTAAAACTACTTCTAAAGAAAACTCAAGAGAAAATTCTTGGAGAACTCAAAGAGAATTTTCACTAAAAAACAAATCTAAAAATTTAATGTAATTGTAATCTATTCTATAAGGTGGCCGGCCATGCCTATTAATAGGCCTTCTATCTATTTCCTAATCTCATTAGGAAAACTTAAAAAAGACCTAATTAATAAATTAAGAGGGAAATTCGGCCAAGGCATTTTAATGGGCTGCTTGGGCTGAATTTTTACATATAATAATCCTAAAGTCTAAAAATTAAACTTAGATATTTAAACAATTAAATTTTTTTACAAATTGGGCCACTTTAACAATTTGGCCTGATTTTCAAATAAGTATGGTTTGACTTCTTGGTTGAGCTTGGAATTATCTTATTGGGCCTTGCCTTCAAGAACTTGGGCTTGTAGTCCATCTCCTACCGAAATTGGTTCGTTGATGCTCGTAACAGAGATCTAATGCGCTTTGGCTACAAGATTCGGAATGGTCCCATTTAGTTTGGAATGCATTTGTCTGGCGTTTGACCTTGTTATTGGGCCTTGTGTTAATTTGAGTCCATCACGTTCTTGAACTTGGGTTGGGCCTTTGTGACTCGTATCATCTTGGTCCAAGAAATGAAATCTTGTAGCTAAGGCGCATTAGATCTTAGTTACGAGCAATAACGAACCAATTTCAGGAGAGAACGGATCACAAGCCGAAGTTCTTGAAGACACAGCCCAATAAGATGGTCCAAGCCCAATCAAGAAGTTCAAACTAGACTTAGTTAAAAATCAGGTCAAATTGTTAAAGTGGTCCAATTTGTTAAGTTTTAATTCTTTAAATACTTAATTTAATTTTTAGACTTTATGAATTAAATTCTATGTAAACATTCAGTCCAAGAGGCTCATTTAAAGGTCTTGGCCGAATTTTCCTTTAAAAGTCAAACAATTAGGTTTTTTCCTAATAGGGTTAGGAAAGTAGTAGTAGGCCTATATATGTAAGGCTTGGCCGGCCACCCATAAACACAACACATTGAAATCAGATTTTTTATTGAGTGAAAAATTCTCTTTAAGTTTTCTCCAAGAATTCTCTCTTGAGTTTTTTTTAGAAGTAGTTTTAACAATCTTTTTTATTGTGGGAGACATCTTCAGCCTTCTTCTTGCCGTTGTTCTACATCGGAGGGGAGATTCGAGCCGTTTGAAGGGAGTTGTGAAATCTTTCTTGATTTCAAGGCTTCTTAGGACTTTTCTTTATTTTCTTGTTGTTTATTCCTCTTTAATTTTTCTGCTTGTGTCGATTCATTGATTAAATTGTTTTAATCTCTCTTGTTGTGTTTCCAGCCCTTTCAATCTTTAAGAATCTATTCGGCACCAGTCTTGGGCATCTAGAATCATTCTTGATTCATAATTCTTCTTTTTCGTGCCGCACAAAACCTAGTTCTACTTCAATTTGGGGTTTCGTGATCTGTTGAGTCTAATTTTTCTGTTTTGTGTTTACTTGTCAGATTCAGCTGATTGAAGACTTTTCTTGAAGTTTAATTTCGTGTTCTTGGCTTCCAAGAATCCCTATTAATAAGTGCTTCAATTCTTGGCTGATTCTTTATTATTTTGGGTGTTTCATTTCAGATCTGTTGATTCTAAGTTTAATTTTATGTTTCATTTCAGATCCAAGCGTATAGCATTTTCATAGAAGTTTTCCGTGGCTTGGCAACTCGATCTTGGTCCGCGCACAACCCCCGATCATTTGGTATCAGATTTTGGGCGTTTTGGGTGTTCTTGGTTGATTTCTAAACTGATCTCCTTTTAAAAACAGTAAATAGCAGTTTTTTACCCAGAAAAATTTTTGGAAAAAAATTCATTTGAGTGGGTAAATATTGTCTGATTAGTCTGAAATTTTATATACATATTTGCGGCACTGTGATAGAATATTAAAAAATATTTACTGCAAAAAAATCAGTAGAAAAAGTCAAAAAAAATTGAAAATACAAAATCAAACAAAAATTAAAAAAATATTCAGCGGGTTGAGTTTAGTGCTGAAACTCTCTAGATAAAATATAAAATATTTAAGGACATTTAATTTCAAATTTTGTGATTTTTAGAGATCGGGAACACCTCGAACAAAGTTGTCAAGTTACTCCGCAGTTTTTTCGGGTTTTAGGGTATCAGCAATTTTTATTGATTCTTAGCTGTAGGTTTTCATTTATTTTGATTTTATTCTTCCTTTACACTATCTAACAGCTTGTTTCTTGTGTTAGTAGGATTTAAAAGTGTGCACAATTCTTCCTCGGTGCAACACACTTCAATTGGTGTCTCGTCACTTTTTGGATTCCTAGTGCAATTAGGATTCTTTGGTAGTTACGGTTCATACACTTTCTTATTGAATGATATAGACTCTACTAAAGAACTCACAAGACTGAATTCTACCTCTTTGAGAATTTGATTTTCCTTTTTGAGTGATTAACAGTGAGGTTTGTTAGTTTTTTTTTTTGGAGTGTTGAGTGTTTGTTTTTCAGGTATTCCAAAAGGAAAAAATTAAGATGCATAGACTGGGTCAAGTCAATGATGAGAATAATGACCATAATGAGGTTTATGATCAATTTATAGAGTTCCAACAATAGTTAGACGAACAGACTGCTGCACTCAAACAAATACATGCAATACTTCGAACATTGAGTGCTACTATCAATGAGATGCGATTGGATTGAGTGGAGAAAAGAGCCCAATGAGGACAACTTAATTCAAGTGAAAGGGAAAAAATGAGAGTGCCAAGAAGACGAACATCCGATGAATATTCGAGAAGATACTCATATTATGATTCCTATTCAACGAGAAATTCAAGACGATGCAAAGCAAGTTTTGAGTGTGAAGTTTTCCAAGGTGACGAACAAGAAATCACAAGTAATCCTTTGTATGCCCCAAGGAACTCATCCACTGAGAATCAATTTCAAAAAGGTGATCATTGTTCGTATGCAAGTCATTTCGTACATACATAACGAGAGTCTTTTCGTTCTAATTCATTTGTAACATCTCTATCTTGTAATGAAAGGAACACAGAAAAAGAAATCGAAAAAGAGAATGAAAAAGAGAAAAAAAGATTGAGAGTGAAAAGGAATGTGAAACAGACAAGAAAATTGAAAAAGAAATTGAAGAAAGAAGAGAAAATGGTTAGAAAAAGAAACAAAAGAAAAAGATGAGGAACGGGTAGTGAGGAATGTTTCCACTAACCAAGATATGAATTTTTGTTGTGTTGCTACTTTTCAGGTTCCCGAAAGACCGAAAGATAACTTTCAACTTCAATACTTTTCCGATGAAAGACACTTTTATACGATCAACATATGAAAGGTTGAAGATGAAATCACAGTAAATGAGCCCGAAGGTAAGTGAGGTAAGGAAATTTTAGCAACCGAGTCCCGTGCAGATTTGAAAATTATTGACAAAACTTTTGGTGACTTAGTTCTTAAAAGATCCCCTCATTTTGATCCGATTAATTGTAATTCTTCGATTGTGGTTGATAAAGTCATTACGAAAGGAAGCGTGAGTTGTTATTCTCTTGATTTGCCTTGTGTAAAATCCGCGAATTTGTGCAAATTTGTTTTGGAGAATACAAAAAGTTTTGAATGTATGTTGGTATGTATGCGAAAATTCTTCATGAAATCTTTGTTACACTTCAGCATGAATAATCAAAATCAAGTTTTTAAACCCGAAATCTGTTTTGGTATATTTTGTTGGAAAATCAAGCATCATCTATTGTGTGCAAATACTTTCTATTGTTTTGATACTTGGTTTTTGAAAAAGGTAACGAAATTTGCCAAATTTGTTTTCAATTTATATTCGTACCTTAAACAGTTTCTGTGGTTGTACATGAAGTTGAGTTCCATTTGAAAAAGGTTAACTCAACAACGGAGCTTCGACTACACTATGCCCCCGATGAGCGAAGGTTTGTATTAAATGGAAAAGGTAAAATCGACCCTTATTCTTTTGCTTATAAAGGTAAGATGCTTGAAACTTTTGAAACACTTTTGTACTCCTCGGATAGTGACAAAGATTGTGTTGATGATTTAATTTTTGTAAAACACTTATATCGAAACTGATACTGCCACGCCCCAAGTCACAACTAGCTCGAGCAAGGAACCTTTGGAGTTGGCCCAAGGCCCTATCACCTGATCGCGAGCCAAACATTTTAAGGAGGCTGTTTCGGCCCTAGTGAATAAAGTTTGGGGCGAGACTTTAGTTGGACACATCGAAGAAGCTTGGGCCAATTCTATGAGCTCTCCGTGCAATTTGTTGCGAACTGAATTAAGCTCCATTTCAGCTCAATAAGCTCGAACCAGCTCAATTTCAGCTCAATAACTTTTGTTTCAGCTCAATTTCATTTATGCGATTACATAAATGTTGAAATAAATTAATATGTTAATTTATTTAGCTCAATTTATATTCGGTATTTAATTGGTTCAAATCTGGACAAACCTTATTAAATTTGTGTTTATTGCATATTATTAAGTCGTCTTAATTACTACAGCTCATAAATAAGTTTGTGTTATTGCATGCTTTTAATTCGTCTTATCTTATTTCAATTAAGTGTGTTTAGTTTTAATCATGTGTCTTTAATTTGTCCAGGTTATATTCTTAATCATGTTCAACTAAATTTTGCATTAATTTAAGTTCATTCATCTTTGTGTAGGTTGGCTGAATGTGGAGGGAAGCATTTAAGCTAGATGCATGTACAACAGATTTAATGAACTTGGCGATACATGCATGATTTTTCAAATGAATGTTCAGGTGATTTCATTACTCCTAGAATCAGCATAATGCCTTTCACGCATGGAGTTCACATTCATGTCTATTCGATTTGGGATGTTCACACTTCAAGACTCTTCAAAGCTGAGCTTTCACACTTCATTTGGCTGTTCAATTTCCTTTTAATTGCTGGTCACATTTCAGAAAAAGTTGCATCTTAAATGAGCTTATTTATGCTCATTGGCCGAACCTAGCTCATCCATGCACCATCCAAGTTGTCCAAGGTTCATTTATCCATCTAGAAGCTGACCATTAGAGCTGACATTCAGCCGAACCTTGCTAGCTCAATTAATTGGGTTCATTTGCTTAATTCTTAAGAATGCATGTGACTATTCGGCTAGCTTAGTTGCTATGTATAAATAGTTGTTTTCTTCATTTTTGTAAGGAACTTTTGGCATATTGTTAATGAATTCCTGCCGAATTTGTGAGGCATTTTTCTCTCAAATTTCGTTCGAGACCTGTGAGACTTATCTAGCTCCTAGTGGCATCTTTTCGAGTCTCTCTAAACTTATCACTCCCTAAACCTGAGTGTGGCATTCACCCTTAATACCTCTGGTTCATACTTTCCTAAGTATCGGGTCAAGGTTCCTGAATTGCCATTTCTGACTCTTTTAGGTCCTATAAGTTTCAGGTCAACACTCCTCTTTAGTGTTGGTTCATCCTTGACCTTTTTGAGCCAATTTGGTCTATTTCGTATTAAAACATACCATTTCATACAAATATCAAAAACCAATTTCATTCTAAAATCTAAATCATATTCGACCAAATCTACACCACATTCCATCTAACCTAACCACACACATTATCCTTTCTCTTTTACGAATCAACCTACTTTCCGTAAACTCAAACTTAGCCTATTTTTCTTTTAAACTCTAAGAACAAAACATACTTCTACGTTTATCGATCGGGCAACTAAATGACTCGGATTCATCTACTAAACCGAGATCGTATCATTTGGTATCAGAGCTGGTTAAAATGAGAAGTACGAGCACTCGAAGACATTTTGAAATAGGTACGTAAAAAAATAGTTCGAAAAAAAATTCAAAATTAAAAAAATATACATACAAAATTAAAAAAAAAGTGAATTAAAAAAAATCGTATTTAAAAAAAAATTTGATTCAAGTGCTGTTAATTGAGAAAGTGCTCCGATTTTGTAAGCCTAGTCATTTCGTTACTCATCTTCTTTCCTATTCACGCCACACTTAGTTTAAAGCCTTTCTTGTCAAGTCACTGGAAAACTCCTACGAAGCTCAAAACAATCAAATCTGACAATGAAATAGATAATTAAGATTAGATCCAATCAGATCTGAAAACAAAAATCCCCAATTAAACTAATTGACAGCAAGAATTAAAACGCCCCAAGAGATGTCAATTCTAGGAAGCCAAGAACCCAATTTGAGTTTAAAGAGAAAATTTCCAAACTGCTGAACCTATCAGCACCAAAAGAAAACAAATTAAAAATTCAGATCAAAAGAAAACAATCAGAATAAATAGAATGCTAGGGATGGGGTGGCAAGAGAAAAGAAAGATTGATGAATCAAAACAATTCTTGATACTCAAGAAGGTTGCGATTCTGCCTAAATCGAATCAGCAAACTAATTTTTCCAAATTCCAGTAACCCGAATTTAATTAGATCTAGGATGTGCAGCCGACAAGATCAATTGAAAGAGGAATTAACGATCGCTTCTTACTGCCAATAAGAACATCGAACAGATCCTTGAAGATTTTTATGGCTGGAATCGCAACAAAGAAATTAAAGGATTAATCAATGAGTTTGACGCAAACAACAAAGAAATTAAAAGAAACAAACAACAATAAGACAAAGAAAAGTCTTAAGAAGCCTTAAAATCCCGAAAGATTTCACAACTCCCTTCAAACGGCTCTAATCTCCCCTCTAATGAAGATCAATGGCAAGAAGAAGGCTGAAGATGGCTCCCACAATCAAAAAAGATTGTTAAAACTACTTCTAAAGAAAACTCAAGAGAAAATTCTTGAAGAACTCAAAGAGAATTTTCACTCAAAGCAAATTTGAAATTTTCAATGTAATTGTAATGTGTTCAATAAGGTGGCTGGCCATGCCTATTAATAGGCCTTCTATCTATTTCCTAATCTCATTAGCAAAACTTAAAAAAAAGACCTAATTAATAAATTAAGAGGGAAATTTGCCCAAGGCATTTTAATAGGGTGCTTGGGCCGAATTTTTACATATAATAATCCTAAAGTCTAAAAATTAAACTTAGATATGTAAACAATTAAATTTTTTACAAATTGGGACACTTTAACAATTTGGCTTGATTTTCAACTAAGTATGGTTTGACTTCTTGGTTGGGCTTAGAATCATCTTATTGGGCGATACCTTTAAGAACTTGGGCTTATAGTCCATCTCCTACTGAAATTGGTTCGTTGATGCTCGTAACGAAGATCCAATGCGCTTTAGCTGTAAGATTCAGTTTCCTGAACCAAGATTTCCAAGATTTGAAATCTTGATTTTCTTGATTCTTGAAATCGCTCCAAACAGCAAAATTGGGCCAAGATTCGGTTTCTTGATTTTCTTGAAAACAAGAAAGTGAATCTTGATTTTCTCTTTCTTTTGTGTAGGCATATAAGGCCTCGCTAACAAATTCCTGAATGCTCCCATTTAGTTTGGAACGCATTTGTCTGGCCTTTGACCTTGTTATTGGGCCTTGTGGTAATTTGAGCCCATCACGTTCTTGAGCTTGGGTTGGGCCTTTGTGACTCGTATCACTCAAGGACGTGATGGGCTCAAATTACCACAAGGCCCAATAAGGAGGTCAAAGGCTAGACAAATGCGTTCAAAACTAAATGGAACCATTCAAGAATTTATTAGCAAGGACTTAGATGCGTACACGAAGAAAAAGAAAATCAAGTTTCACTTTCTTATTTTCAAGAAAATCAAGAAACCGAATCCTGGTCCAATTTTGCTGTTTGGAGCGATTTCAAGAATCAAGAAAATCAACATTTCAAATCTTGGAAATCTTGGTCCAAGAAACCGAATCTTGCAGCTAAGGTGCGTTGGATCTCTGTTATGAGCATCAACGAACCAATTTCGGAAGGAAACAGACTACAAGCCCAAGTTCTTGAAGGTAAGGCCCAATAAGATGTTCCAAGCCCAATCAAGAAAGTTAAATGAGACTTAGTTGAAAATCAGGCCAAATTGTCAAAGTGGCCCAATTTGTAAAATTTTAAATCTTTAAATACCTAGTTTAATTTTTAGACTATATGATTAATGCCCATGTAAAAAGAGAGAATTTCCAAACTGCCGAACCTATCAGCACCAAAAGAAAACAAATTAAAAATTCAGATCAAAAGAAAACAATCAGAATAAATAGAATGCTAGGGATTGGGGCAGCAAGAGAAAAGAAAGATTGATGAATCAAAACAATTCTTGATACTCAAGAAGGTTGTAATTCTGCCAAAATCGAATCAGTAAACTAATTTTCCCAAATTCCAGCAACCCGAATTTAATTAGATCTAGGATGTGCAGCCGACAAGATCAATTGAAAGAGCAATTAACGATCGCTTCTTGCTGCCAATAAGAACACCGAACAGATCCTTAAAGATTTTGATGGCTGGAAACGCAAAAAAGAAATTAAAGGATTAATCAATGAGTTTGACGCAAACAGCAAAGAAATTAAAAGAAACGAACAACAATAAGATAAAGAAAAGTCCTAAGAAGCCTTAAAATCCCGAAAGATTTCACAACTCCCTTCAAACGGCTCTAATCTCCCCTATTAATAATCCTATTAATAATCCTATTAGCAAATCTGAAATTTTCAATGTAATTGTAATGTGTTCAATAAGGTGGCCGACCATGCCTATTAATAGGTCATCTATCTATTTCCTAATCTCATTAGGAAAAACTTAAACAAAAGACCTAATTAATAAATTCAGAGGGAAATTCGGCCAAGGCATTTTAATGGGCTGCTTGGGCCGAATTTTTACATATAATAATCCTAAAGTCTAAAAATTAAACTTAGATATTTAAACAATTAAATTTTTTACAAATTGGGCCACTTTAACAATTTGGCCTGATTTTCAACTAAGTATAGTTTGACTTCTTGGTTGGGTTTGGAATCATCTTATTGGGCATTGCCTTCAAGAACTTGGGCTTGTCGTCCATCTCCTATCGAAATTGGTTCGTTGATGCTCGTAACAGAGATCTAATGTGCTTTAGCTGCAAGATTCGGTTTCTTGGACCAAGATTTCCAAGATTTGAAATCTTGATTTTCTTGATTCTTGAAATCACTCCAAACAGCAAAATTGGGCCAAGATTCGGTTTCTTGATTTTCTTGAAAACAAGAAAGTGAATCTTGAAAACAAAATTGGGCCTTTGACCTCGTTATTGGGCATTGTGGTAATTTGAGCCCATCACATTCTTGAGCTTGGGTTGGGCCTTTGTGACACGTATCACCAATTGATTTGTGTCGCTCCGAGGAAGAATTGTACACACCTTAAAATTCTACTAACACAAGAAACAAGAAGCTGTTAGATAGTGTAAAGGGAGAATAAAGGCAAAACAAATGAAAACCTACAGCAAAGAATCAATAAAAATTGCTGAAATCCAAAAACCAGAAAAACTATGGAGTAACTTGACAACTTTGTTCGAGGTGTTCCTGATCTCCAAAAATCACGAAATTAAATCTGGAATGTCCTTAAATATTGAATTTTTGATCTAGAAAGTTTGGTCGCCAAACTCCACCCGCTGAATATTTTTTTAATTTTTATTAAATTTAGTATTTTTTAATTTTTTTGACTTTTCCAACTGATTTTTTTATGGGAAATATTTTTTTATATTCAATAGCAGTGCCAAAAATATGCATGTAAAATTTCAACTCAATCGGAAAACGTTTACCCACTCGAATGAATTTTTTTCCAAAAAATTTCATGGGTAAAACTGTTGTTTGTAGTTTAAAAAATAGAGATCAGTTTAGAATTCAACCAAGAACACCAAAAACGCCCAAAATCTAATACCAAATGATAGAGGGTTGCGAACAGACCAAGATCGAGTTGTCAAGTCACGAGAAAACTCCTACGAAGCTCTAAACGATCAGATTTGAAAATGAAACAGAGATTAAGATTAGATCCAATCAGATCTGAAAACAAAAATCCCCAATTAAACTAATGGACAACAAGAATTAAAATGCCCCAAGAGATGTCAGTTCTCGGAAGCTAAGAACCCGATTTGAGTTTAAAGAGAGAATTTCTAAACTGTCGAACCTATCAGCACCAAAAGAAAACAAATTAAAAATTTTGATCAAAAGCAAACAATCAAAATAAATAGAATGTTAGGGATTGGGGCGGCAAGAGAAAAGAAAGACTGAAGAATCAAAACAATTCTTGATACTCAAGAAGGTTGCGATTCTGCCCAAATCGAATCAGCAAACTAATTTTCCCAAATTCCAGCAACCCGAATTTAATTAGATCTAGGATGTGCAACCGACAAGATCAATTGAAAGAGGAATTAACGATTGCTTCTTGCTGCCAATAAGAACACCGAACAGATCCTTGAATATTTTTATGGTTGGAATCGCAACAAAGAAATTAAAGGATTAATCAATGAGTTTGACGCAAACAATAAAGAAATTAAAAGAAACGAACAACAATAAGATAAAGAAAAGTCTTAAGAAGCCTTAAAATCCCGAAAGATTTCACAACGCCCTTCAAACGGCTCTAATCTCCCCTCCAATGAAGATCAATGGCAAGAAGAAGGCTGAAGATGGCTCCCACAATCAAAACAGATTGTTAAAACTACTTCTAAAGAAAACTCAAGAGAAAATTCTTGAAAAACTCAAAGACAATTTTCACACTCAAAGCAAATTTGAAATTTTCAATGTAATTGTAATTTGTTCAATAAGGTGGCCGGCCATGCCTATTAATAGGCCTTCTATCTATTTCCTAATCTCATTAGCAAAACTTAAAAAAATACCTAATTAATAAATTAAGAGGGAAATTCGGCCAAGGCATTTTAATAGGGTGCTTGGCCGAATTTTTACATATAATAATCCTAAAGTCTAAAAATTAAACTTAGATATGTAAACAATTAAAATTTTTACAAATTGGGCAACTTTAACAATTTGGCCTGGTTTCCAACTAAGTATGGTTTGACTTCTTGGTTGGGCTTGGAATCATCTTATTGGGCCTTGCCTTCAAGAACTTGGGCTTGTAGTCCATCTCCTACCGAAATTTGTTCGTTGATGCTCGTAACGGAGATCCAATGCGTTTTAGCTGCAAGATTCGGTTTCCTGGACCAAGATTTCCAAGATTTGAAATCTTGATTTTCTTGATTCTTGAAATCGCTCCAAACAGCAAAATTGGGCCAAGATTCGGTTTCTTGATTTTCTTGAAAACAAGAAAGTGAATCTTGATTTTCTCTTTTTTTTGTGTAGGCATCTAAGGCCTTGCTAACAAATTCCTGAATGGTCCCATTTAGTTTGGAACGCATTTGTCTGGCCTTTGACCTCGTTATTGGGCCTTGTGGTAATTTGAGCCCATCACGTTCTTGAGCTTGGGTTGGGCCTTTGTGACTCGTATCATTGAGCTTGAATTGGGCTTTGGTGACTCGTATCATTCCCCCTTCCTCAAAAATATTCATCCTCGAATCTGAAAAATCAAATGGACTCGAGTTTCCTCGATCGAACGGGACTAATGGCAATTGAATCCGCTGAAAAGAATAGCCATGAGTTAGTAAATAGTGAAGCAAACAAACTTGTTGTCCAATCATAAGCATAACAAAACAAGTATAACGCATGCAAATGGACAGATTCAGATTACCATACAAATAAGCTAATTTACTCGCCAATGCCTCGTCAAATATTTGAAACAAAGATGGACATGTTTTAAGGCATTTAATCATCTCAAATTGTTTCCACAAACCATGAATAAATCGCGAGCAATAAATCAAATGGTAAACGTAATCGTCACAAGTAGGTATTTGAAAAGGTTCACACGGTTCACAGAGTTGCACAATCATACCATGCATTAATCGACGGACTATAGATTCACTCACACATGCACCATAAAAATTATCAAAAACAATAATCTTTTTATCAACCATCAAAACAGATAGATCATCAATAAATAAAATAGGATAGTCAAGCACGTTTCGATCTAAGTGTTTTACAAAAATTAAATCATCAACTCGATCTTTGTCAATATCCGAGGAGTACAAAGGTGTTTCAAAAGTTTCAAGCATCTTACCTTTATAAGCAGAAGAATAAGGTTCGATTTTACCTTTTCCATTTAATACAAACCTTCGCTCATCGGGGGCATAGTGTAGTCGAAGCTTCGTTGTTGAGTTAACCTTTGTCAAATGGAACTCAAACTTCATGTATAACAACAGAAACTATTTAAGGCATGAATATAAATTGAAAACAAATTTGGCAAATTTTGTTACCTTATTAAAAAACCAAGTATCAAAACAATAGAAAGTATTTGCACACAATAGATGATGCTTGATTTTCCAACAAAATATACCAAAATAGATTTCGGGTTTAAAGACCTGATTTTGATTAGTCATGCCGAAGTGTAACAAAGATTTCATTAAACCAGTCAAGTTAAACCATGAGGATTTTCGCATACATACCAACATAAATTCATAACGTTTTTTATTCTCAAAAACAGATTTGCACAAATTTGCGGATTTTACACAAGGCAAATCAAGAGAATAACAACTCACGCTTCCTTTCGTAACCACAATTGAAGAATAATAATTAAACGGATCAAAATGAGGGGATCTTTTAAGAACTAAGTCACCAAAAGTTTTATCAATAATTTTCAAATCTGCACGGGACTCGGTTGCTAAAATTTCCTTACCTGGCTTACCTTCGGGCTCATGTAGTGTGATTTCATCTTTGCTTATGTTGATCGTATGAAAACGTCTTTCATCGGAAAGGAATTGAAGTTGAAAGTTAGCTTTCGATCTTTCGGGAACCTTTTCGACATCCTTCTTCATATGTGGCCAATGGAAGTGTTCTATCCCACGTAAAGGTGGTAAACCTTTAGGGGCCTCACTAAAAACATCCTCATAATCCTGCAAAAGACATTGAAACACACTAGGCAAATTTTCATTAATGTTAGATAGAGATAAATAGTTTTGCCTAAACCTCACAAGGATACAAGGCTGTTTATTGAGTAGGGCTCTCCACACATCTTTTTTTGTTGCAATTAAATTTTTTCCTCTAGTTTTACCACTTGCGGATTCACTCATCTTTGGGCCATTTAAATTTTTACTTTTTTCACTACTAGCCTCTTTTCTCTCTATCTTTTTTATTTGTCCTTTCTCCTTCACCCCCTCACAAAGTTTATCATTTGTAATTGATATTTATATACATCATTGGGATTTAAAGGAGCAAAAGAGAATTTTCGGCATTTAAACACAAGTGAGTATCTATTGAGGTTGCCTTGGTGTGTAACATCACGATCAAATTGCCAAGGCCGTCCAAGGAGCAAGTGTGTCACATGCACTGGGACCACATCACACCATACCTCATCCTCGTAATTCCCGAGCTTAAAAGTGATCAAGGCCTATTTTGTAACTTTAACTTTTGAGCATTCATTAATGATACGAGCTCATTTCAGAAGATGCGATGAGTCGTAATAATTCCCGATAAAATTAGGTAGTGTCGGTTTAATACAAATTTAGTCCTTTGAGTTTTGAAGGTTAAATGACTTAGGAAGCAAAGTGTTAGATGATTTGTTGTTTGCCGGCTTCCAGTGAAACAAGAACGAACCCTTATTAGTAAATAAGGACCCGGGCTTATATCGTTCCAAAGAAAGGAAAGGAATAGGACTAAAATCGAGACCCACTATTTAACGAAATAGGAACCTTCGGTATGAAGAACGCCACACCAACGGGTGATAAGTTCGAAAATAAAGTCAAATTGACGCCACTTGTGAAGATAAGTCAATTGAGCTTTGGAGAGAATAAGGAGAGTGAATTATCTCACCAAAAATATAATTCATTCAAAAAAATTTGGCAAAAAGTCCTTTTACAAGAAAATCAGCAACTATTTATAGTATAATGCCTAGTAGCCGAATGGATAGATTCTAGGCTTAATTTCTAAGCAAACATTGAACTAAAAATTTAGCTTTAATTCATGAATGTTGGCCAATGTAGGTTCAGCTGAATGGAGTCCAAGGAATAGCTTCCAATGAAATTTGGAAATTAGCAGCAGCTACATTCGTCTAATGGAGTTTAATGAGGTAATTCATGAAGCAACTCTTGCTCAAAAATTACCAACATTAAATAGCAACTTAAACAGCCATTTGGAAGTGTGAATGGATGGTTTTGAAGAGCCATATGGTGTGAACATCTTTATGCCTCCTCGAGAAGAGAATCAGCCATGTCTTGGAGTGTTGAATTGGCTGCTGACTCTTGGCCGAATAGTTGCCTTGAAGAGAGCCAAAATTAATCAGCTTCAATGCATTATACCAGCTGCACATGCATCTTCACATTCATTGAATCTACATGCATGCATCTAGCCAATGAATCTCCAAATTCGGTTGTACCTGAATTAAAACAAATGAACTTAATTAATTCAAACAAATTCAGCTGAACTTAAATTAAAACATAATGTAAACATCATAATTAACATTGTGACAACTTAAATATTAATAAAACATGACACATAAATTCGGTTGGACAGATTTAATAAATGTATTAATTTAGACAAACTAAATGAAATCAAGACATCTTTAATTTAACTAAGACAAATTAAACACTTATATTAATTAAAGACATATTTATAAGCTGTAGTAAAACTTATTTAAATGCTTAATTTAAATGGTCTAAAAATTCCAGCAGCAAATTTTATTGGCTGGAACGAAATTCAGCTTCCTAAAAATTGAACATGTTGAGCTCGTTTTTGAATTCTTTGCTATAATTTTCCACAATTCGTTCCACCATTGCTGAAATAGCATCCTTGAATTGTTTAGCTCTAGCTCGCTTTATCGAACCAATGGGCAGCTTGATAGCTTCTTGTTCAAGCTCTACGTTGTTCATAGGCGAGTTCACATCATTCCCCTCCTCTTCAGAACGATTTGTCCTCAAATCTCAATCTGCATCAAACGAAGATAAATCAGAAACGTTATAGCTCCCACTAACATTGTATTCACCTGGCAAGTCTAGCTTATAAGAATTATCGTTAATTCGTTCAAGGACTTGGAATGGTCCATCTCCTTTCGGAAGGAGCTTAAATCATCTTTGCGCAGAAAATCTTTCCTTGCGCATGTGCACCCAAACCCAGTCTCCCGGCTCGAACACAACACGCTTACAGCCTTTGTTGACTTGTTGTTCATATTTCTTGGTCTTAGCCTCAATGTTGTCTCCAACTCATTGGTGCAATTGCTTGACGTAATCAGCCTTGCATTTTCCATCTACATGCACAAGTTGGTTAGAAGGCAATGGCATCAAATCAAGTGGTGTTAACAGATTGAAATCATAAACAATTTTGAAAGGAGAAAGTTTGGTAGCTGAGTGAACAGCTCGATTATACACAAACTCCACATGCGGTAAACAATCTTCCCAAGCCTTCAAATTTTTCCGAATGATAGCTCGAAGCAATGTAGACAAAATTTGGTTGACCACTTCTGTTTGGCCGTCCATCTGCGGATGGCAAGTGGTAGACAATAGCAGCTTGGTTCCAAGGTGCCCCCATAATGTTCTCCAAAAATGGCTAAGAAATTTCGCATTTCGATCGGACACAGTCGTCCTAGGCATGCCATGCAACCTGACCACTTCTTTGAAAAATAAGTTAGCAATATTAACGGCATCATCAGTTTTATGACATGCTATGAAGTGTGCCATTTTAGAAAACCTATCCACAACTAAAATATCGAATCTCGGCCATTTTTACTCGGTAAACCTAGCACGAAATCCATTGAGATATCAGACCAAGGGGTTTCGGGAATAGCTAATGGCTTATACAAACCATGGGGCTTTATTTGTGACTTAGCCCATTTGCACACAATGCATCGATTACAAAATCATTCTACATCTCGTCGCATCTTGGGCCAAAAGAAGTGTTCGTTGAGTGTGGCTAAGGTCTTGGCAACTCCGAAATGCCCCATTAATCCACCACTATGCTCTTCTTTGATTAACACCTCTCGAACGGAACCTTGGGGTATTGATACGAGTCAAAAAGGCCTTAGATGCATATACGAAGGAAAAAGAAAATCAAGATTCACTTTCTTGTTTTCAAGAAAATCAAGAAACCGAATCTTGGTCTAATTTTGCTGTTTTGAGCGATTTCAAGAATCAAGAAAATCAAGATTTCAAATCTTGGAAATCTTGGTCCAAGAAATTGAATCTTGCAACTAAGGCGTATTGGATCTTGTTTACAAGCATCAACGAACCAATTTCGGGAGAGAACAGATTAAAAGCCTAAGTTCTTGAAGACACGACCCAATAAGATGTTCCAAGCCCAACCAAGAAGTTTAAACTAGACTTAGTTGAAAATCAGGCCAAATTGTCAAAGTGGCCCAATTTGTTAAGTTTTAATTTTTTTAAATATTTAGTTTTAATTTTTTAACTTTATGAATAACTTTCTATGTAAAAATTCAGTCCAAAAGGCCCATTTAAAAGCCTTGGATGAAATTCCTTTGAAAGTCAACAATTAGGTTTTTGTTAGTTTTCCTAGTAGGGCTAGGAAAGTAGTTAGGAAGCCTATATATATGGCTTGGCCAGCCACCCTACATTATACATTACAAATATATCAAAAATTTTAGATTTGTCTAAGAGCAGAATTCTCTTTGAGTTTTTCTCCAAGAATTCTCTCTTGAGTTTTCTTTAGAAGTTGTTTTAACAATCTTTTGGTTGTGGGAGCCATCTTCAGCCTTCTTCTTGCCATTGATATTCTTTGGAGGGGAGATTAGAGCTGTTTAAAGGAGTTGTGAGATCTTTCAGGATTTCAAGGCTTCTCAGGACTTATCTTTTAATTTCTTGCTGTCAATTCTTTCTTTATTTCTGCTTGTGCCGAATCTTTATCTAATTTATTTTCTATTCTTATTGTGTCTCCAGCCTTTTTTTTTCTATCTTAAAGAATCAGCCAAAAATCCCCAATTTCTAGGGTTCTTACCGATTCATCCATACTCTTTTTGGGTAAAATTAGATTGCCGAAATTTAGGGAAAACTATCTAGTTGTTCAATTGGGCAGAATCGCAACCTCCTTAGGGTTTCAAGAACCCTTATTAACACTTATTTCTATTCTCAATTTGACTCTTTGCTAATTTGGGGATTTTATTTCAGATCTGGAAATTCAAAGTTCTAATCTTTTAATTTTCTGTTTCGTTTCAGATCTGATTATTTAGAGCTTTCGTAGGAGTTTCTCGTGACTTGATGACTCGATCTTGGTATACGCGCAACCCTCTATCAGGTATACATAGCTTTCTTTCTCGAAATAAGTACCCATCATGTCGATAGTACTTTTCGTAGGCTCCCTTTGCACATAACTGAATGAATTCACCAAAGTCAGTATCATTGACATATAAATCTTTAAGAAATACAAACCCAATCAATTTAGCATCCAAAACATTTAATAAAGCATACCTTCGAGATAGTGCATCAGCTACTACATTTTCCTATAATAGATCTATTCATTCTACAACTGGTTATTCTCCATTTGAACTTGTTTATGGTTTTAACCCACTAACAGTACTTGATCTTGCGCTATTACCACTAGAACAAATTGTTAATTTAGATGGCGAACAGAAAGCGGAGTTGGCGAAACCCTTACACGAGAAGGCTAGGCAACGAATAGCCAAAACAAATGACATCAACACCAACAAAGCAAACAAGGGGCGTAAACGGGTTGTCCTTGAACCCGGAGATTGTGTTTGGGTCCATATGAGGAAAGAACGATTTCCTACAAAAAGAAAGACCAAGTTGGACCCAAGAGGCAATGGGCCTTTCCAAGTACTCAAACGGATCAGTGATAATGCATACAAAATTGATCTACCCGGTGAGTATAATGTAAGTTCTACTTTCAATGTGGCTGACTTATATCCATTTGATTTTTTAGACTCGAGGATGAATCTTTTTGAGGAAAGGGGGAATGATACAAGTCACAAAGGCCCAACTCAAGCTCAAGAACGTGATGGGCTCAAATTACCACAAGGCCCAATAACGAGGTCAAAGGCCAGGCAAATGTGTACGAAATTAAATGTAACCGTTCAAGCTTTCATTAGCAAGGCCTTAGATGCATATATGAAAGAAAAAGAAAATCAAGATTCATTTTCTTGTTTTCAAGAAAATTAGGAAACCGAATCTTGGTCCAATTTTACTATTTTGAGCGATTTCAAGATTTAAGAAAATCAATATTTCAAATCTTGGAAATCTTGGTCCAAGAAACCGAATCTTGCAGCTAAGGCGCATTGGATCTCAGTTACAGGTATCAACGAACCAATTTGGGGATAGAACGGATTACAAGCCCAAGTTCTTGAAGACAAGGCCCAATAAGATGTTCCAAGCCCAATCAAGAAAATTTAAATTAGACTTAGTTGAAAATCAGGCCAAATTGTCAAAGTGGCCCAATTTGTAAAATTTTAATTCTTTAAATACTTAGTTTTAATTTTTAGACTTTATGATTTAATTCCTATGTAAAAATTCAGCCCAAGCAGCCCATTAAAAGCCTTGGCCGAATTTCCCCTTTGAAGTTAATAATTAGGTTTTTTTTTTAGTTTCCTAATAGGATTAGGAAAATAGTTAGATGGCCTATAATAAGGCTTGGCCAGCCACCTTATGAAAAACACATGGATTACACATTAAAATCAGATTCTTTTTTGAGTGAAAATTCTCTTTGAGTTTCTCCAAGAAATTTCTCTTGAGTTTTCTTTAGAAGTAGTTTTAACAATCTTTTTGATTGTGGCAGCCATCTTCAGCATTCTTCTTGCCATTGTTCCACATTGGAGGGGAGATTAGAGCCGTTTGAAGGGAGTTGTGAAATCTTTCTTGATGTCTAGGCTTCTTAGGACTTTTCTTTATTTTTCTTGTTGTTTATTCCTCTTTAAATTTTCTGCTTGTGACAATTTATTGATTAACTTGTTTTAATCTCTTTTGTTGCGTTTCCAGCCATTACACTCTTCAAGAATCTGATCAACACCCTTCTTGGCAGCAAGAAGCGTTCCTTAGCCATCCTTTTCAATTGATCTTGCCGTCCAATCTTCCTAATTCTAATTCAATTCGTTTTGCTGGACTTTTGAGTTTAATTTGCTATTTTTGGTGTTATTTTGTTAAGATTCAGTTTAGGGAAGTCCACAACATTCTTGGGCATCACAAATCATTCTTGATTCATAATTTCCTTTTTCTTGTCGCACAAACCTGATACGATCCGGCTCGATTTAATCAAGTCATTTCACGTAGTTGCCCGATCATCAACGAGAAGTTTTCGTTCAATTTTGTAGATCGATGGAGTTAGGTTGATTTATAAGCGGAAGTAAACAAAATGGGTTCAAAAAGATGGCTTTTGGGATTGGATAGGTTCGGTTTTAACAAAGAAAATAGCTTGTCAGTTGATAGATTAAATGGAATAGAAATTGAACTCAAGCTTCAAGAATGTTTCAATACTAAAAAGTATTGCCCCAAATCTTATATTGCTTAAGGTGAATTTTGATGAAGGATAAAAGGGGACCTTGACCCGTTACCTATATGGAGGTAAGAACCAAAGGTATAATAATATGATTGAACGCCACATCGGTTTGGTGATAAGTTCAATGGAGTTCGGATTGACGCCACTAGCAAGCTAGATAAGTCGCTTCGAGACTCGAACAAAAGAAGAGAGGAGGTAACCTCACAAGAACAAAAGTTCTATTAAGTTTAATTGATCAAATTCTGTAACCTTTTACAATAAACAAGTAAACTATTTATAGGCAAAGACTAAGCTAGCCGAATAGTCACATACAATCCTTAAAAATTAAGCAAATGAATTCAATTAATTTAGCTAGCAAGATTCGGCTGAATGGGAGCTCCAAGGGTCAGCTTCTAGAATGAGCAATGGACTTGGAAGCTTGGAAAGATGCATGGCAGCAGCTAGGTTTGGTTAATAGGCTTAAATAAGCTCACAATTAATTGGCAACTTTTGCTGAAAAGTGACCAGCAATTAAAGGAGGTAATGAGCAGCCATTCAAGGCGTGAAAACTCAGCTTTGAATAGTCATTGAGTGTGAACACTATGAATCGTACAACCAAGATGAATCCAGCAATGTGAAAAAAATAAATGGCAGCTTTGGAGTAGGAAACATTAGCTCCCTTGGCCGAATAGTCACATAGGAATGTTCAAAATTCAGCTCACCAATTTGATGATATTCCATGCATGTATCGCCAGGTACATTGAACCCAACATGCATGCACCTTGCTTAATGTATTCCCACATTCGGCCAAGCTACACAAAGATGAATGAACTAAATTAATGCAAAATTTAGCTGAACACACTTAATTGAAATAAGATAAGACGAATTAAAAGCACGCAATAACACAAACTTTTTTATGAGCTGTAGTAATTAGGACAACTTAATATCATGCAATAAACACAAGTTTAATAATGTTTGTCCAGATTTGAACCAATTAAATACCGAATATAAATTGAGCTAAATAAATTAACATATTAATTTATTTCACCAACTATGTAATTGTATAAATGAAATTGAGCTGAAACAAAAATTATCGAGCTGAAATTGAGCTAGTTCGAGCTCTTGAAGCTGGAAATGGAGCTCAACGAGATAGAATTGAACTAATTCAGCTTGCATGGGTTTGCAAGCAATGCTTAGGGAGCTGGTCCAAAAGTGTGCCCGGGGCGTAGTCGTATCAAAACCATAACTCTACTTCTATTTGATTTTTGTGATCTATTGAGTTTGATTTGTTTTTGTTTCGTGTTTACTTATCAGATTCGGCTGTTTGGAATCTCTCTTGAAGTTCAATTTCGTGTTCTTGATTTCCAAGAATAGCTATTAATAAGTGTTTTCGATTCTTGGCTGGTTCTTTCTTGTTTTGGGGCATTTGTTTACAGATCTAATTGATTTTCTATTTTCGTTTCAGATCTGAGCGTTTAGCGTGTTCATGGGAGTTTCCCGTGACTTGACAACTTGATCTTCGTCCGCGCGCAACCCTCTATCAACATACATGCATCAAAAGTAGGGGCTGAATCAGTTTAATGCCCGTTGCCCATTTATATGCTCAAGACGCCATTAAGATTCAATTAAGGGATATGCATGGCACCTTCGCCTTCAAGAATGTCCAAGGGAGGAATTGACAAATAAATTCAGCATATTGAATGAATAATGTGCATGCACAAAGGGGAGAACAAATTTACAAGGTACATGCTGCCATTCATGAACCAGTCCATCATTAAAGCCTCAATTAAGAGAGATGCATGTCCCATGAACCTAGCATTTGTCCAAGGGGGGATGGATAAGATTAAAGATGCACATTCATGGAACAAAGAAGCTTTCTTATTAGTTAAGCATGCATGAACGGTTTCGGGAAGAAACACGATTTTTCAACCGTGCATGAACTTACACTATCCATGAATAGAGATTTAATGTTTGAAGTGTGAACATTTTTTTAATAGTTGAGTGAACACAAAGATGCCGAATTTAAATGGTCATTCTTTGTATCTATAAATAGTTTGTAATAGGTCATTTGCAAGGTTAGCTTACTGAACTTTGTTATTTTATGAATTATTAACTTTGTGAGTTTTATTCAACTCTCATTGTTCTTGGTGATTCGATCTGACTTATCTAGCATTGCTAGTGCGTTATCCAATCTCTGTTCCTGAACTTATCACTTTCGAGTGTGGTGTTCACCTATACCGTTGGTTTCTATCTCTATAGATAGCGGGTCTCGGTTTTATCCAACTTTTCGCCAATCACCTTAAAACATTTAAGAATCGGGTCGTTAACCTTTGTTATGGGTTCATTCTTGTTTTGAGTTCACCATACCATCCATCCATCATATTTACTTTGTTTTATTCGCTGCCTAAATTGCTATTTTTATGCATCTTATTTATTTTCTTTTAGAATACCTGCAAAACAAACACTCAACACTCGAAAAAAAAATTAACAAACCTCACCGTTAATCACTCCAAAATGAAAATCAAATTCTCAAAGAGGTAGAATTCAGTCTTGTGAGTTCTTTAGTAGAGTCTATATCAATCAATTAGAAAGTGTATGAACCGTAACTACCAAAGAATCCTAATTGCACTAGGAGTCCAAAAAGTGACGAGACTCCAATCGATTTGTGTCGCACCGAGGAAGAATTGTGCACACTTTTAAATCCTACTAACACAAGAAACAAGAAGGTGTTAGATAGTGTAAAGGAAGAATAAAAGTAAAACAAATTAAAACTATAGCTAAGAATCAATAAAAATTGCTGACACCCGAAAACCCGAAAAAACTACGAAGTAACTTGACAACTTCGTTCGAGGTGTTCCTGATATCCAAAAATCACAAAATTCAAACTGGGATGTCCTTAAATATTGTATATTTGATCTGGAAAGTTTCGGCACTAAAATCAACCCGCTGAATATTTTTTTTAATTTTTATTTTATTTCATCTTTTTCTATTTTTTGACTTTTTCTACTATTTTTTTGTGGGAAATATTTTTTTAATATTCTATCACAGTGCGAAAAATATGCATATAAAATTTCAGACCAATCAGACAATGTTTACCTACTCAAATGAATTTTTTTGCAAAAATTTTTCTGGGTAAAAACTGCTATATGCTGTTTTTTTTAAAGGAAATCAGTTTAGAAATCAACCAAGAACACCCAAAATGCCCAAAATCTGATAACAAATGATAGAGGGCTGCACGTGGACCAAGATCGAGTTGTCAAGTCATGGGAAAAGTCCTACGAAAACTATAGACACTTGGATCTGAAACGGAAACAAAAAATTAACATTAGCAACAAAGATCTATAAAGAAACACCCAAAAACAAAAAAAAGAATCAGCAAGAGTCAAAACACTTATTAATAGGGTTTCTTGGAAGCAAAGAAACTGAAATTTAACTAAGAAAGACTCCCAAAAATTGAAAGTTTATTGACGACAAAGAATGTTGCCAAAATAGATTCTTGCAGCTTGGAATGGCTGAAAACGCAACAAGAACAATCACACCAAGTTAATCAACAATTCGGCACAAATAAAAATAATTAAAGAAGAACAAATAGCAAGAAAGATGATTAAGTACTAAAAAAGCTTGAAATCAAGAAAGATTTCACAACTCCCTTCAAACAGATCGAATCTACCCTCCAATGTAAAAATACATCAAGAAAAAGGCTGTAGATGTGATACGGGGCTTCGCGTGGACCAAGATCGAGTTACCAAGTCACGAGAAACTCCTATGAAAGCTCTAGACAAATCAGATCTGAAATCATAACAAAGAACAAGATTAAAAGCAAATCAGAATTGAATTGAAATTCCCCAAATTTAATTAAAAGAGCAGCAAGAAACAAAGAAATAGAAAAAAACGAATCAAACGAAATTGAAAGTATGGAAAGGATGCAAATCTGCCAAGGGATTGATTCGGCCAAGAATGCCTAATTTCCAGAAATCAATTGATCCCCAAATTGAAAGAGATCCAATCAGCCAAACTCTAGGAATTGGGGATTTTTGAGAACGACTCTTTGCTGCCAATGAATGATGATTTAATTCGATTCTTTGAGTTGAATATGGCTGGAAAAACACAAGAAGAACAGCAAAAAAATGAGATAAAGAATCGGCAGAAGTAGGAATAAAGAAATAAAACAAAACAGTAAGAAATAAAGAAAAGTCGTAAATATCCTTGAAATCCCGAAAGATTTCACAAATCTCTTCAAACGGCTCTAATCTCCCGTCCAAAGAATATCGATGGCAAGAAGAAGGTTGAAGATGGCTCCCACAATCAAGAGATTGTTAAAAAAACTTCTAAAGAAAGCTCAAGAGAGAATTCTTGGAGAAAACCCCAAAGAAAATTCTACACTCTAACAAACTGAAATTTAATGTATTGAATGATAATAAGATGTGTTTACAAAGGGTGGCTGGCCAATGCTTATATAGGCCTCCAACAAATCCTAATCTCACAAGTAACTAATAAAAAATTAAACCTAATTAATAAAATAACAAGGTAAATTCGGCCATGCACTTATATGGGCTGTTTTGGGTCAAATTTTACATGTAATGCTCCTAAAGATTAAAAAATTAAATTAAACAAGTAAGATGTTTACAAATTGGCCCTTTTGACATTTTGGCCTGATTTTCAACTAAGTATGAAGAAATTTCTTAATTGAGCTGGATTTTGGTTATTGGGCCTCGCCTTCAAGAATTTGGGCTCGTGATCCATCTCCTACCAAAATTGGGTCGTTGACGCTCGTAATGGAGATCCAATGCGTTTTGGCTGCAAGATTTGGTTTCTTGGACCAAGATTTCCAAGATTTGAAATCTTGATTTTCTTGATTCTTGAAATCTCTTCGAACATCAAAATTGGGCCAAGATTCGGTTTCTTGATTTTCTTGAAAACAAGAAAGTGAATCTTGATTTTCTTGTTCTCTCGTGTATGCATCTAAGGCCTTGCTAACAAGCTCTTGAATGGTCCCATTTAGTTTGGACCGCATTTGTCGGGCCTTTGATCTCGTTATTGGGCCTTGTGGCAATTTGAGCCCATCACATTCTTGAACTTGGATTGGGCTTTTATGACTCGTATCATTCCCCCCTTTCTCAAAAAGATTCGTCCTTGAATCTGAAAAATCAAATGGGGACAAGTCAGCCACATTAAAAGTAGAACTTACATTGTACTCACCAGGTAGATCAATTTTATAGGCATTATCGTTGATCCGCTCGAGTACTTGGAAAGGCCCATCGCCCCTTGGGTCCAACTTAGTCTTCCTTTTTGTAGGAAATCGTTCTTTCCTCAAATGGACCCAAACCCAATCTCCGGGTTCTAGTACAACCCGTTTGCGCCCCTTGTTTTCTTTGTTGGTGTTGGCGTCATTTGTTTTGGCTATTCGCTGTCTAGCCTTCTCATGTAAGGATTTCACCAACTCAGCTTTCTGTTCACCATCTAAATTCATAACGTGTTCAAGAGGTAATGGCGCAAGATCAAGTACTGTTAGTGGGTTAAAACCATAAACAAGTTCAAATGGGGAATAACCAGTTGTAGAATGAATAGATCTATTATATACAAATTCAACAAATGGTAGGCATTCTTCCCAATTCCTAATGTTCTTTCCCACAACAGCTCGTAATAAAGTCCCTAAGATTCGATTAAGTACTTCAGTTTGACCATCAGTTTGGGGGTGACATGTAGTAGAATAAAGCAATTTAGTACCAAGCTTACCCCACAATACCTTCCAAAAGTGGCTAAGGAATTTGACATCTCTATCAGAAACAATTGTTTTAGGGATGCCATGAAGTCTTACCACTTCTTTAAAGAATAAGTCTGCCACATGTGTAGCATCATCTGTTTTGTGACAAGGAATAAAATGTGACATCTTTGAAAACCTGTCAACAACAACAAATATACTATCTCTTCATTTTTTGTTCGAGGCAAACCTAAAATAAAATCTATGGATAAATCTACCCAAGGTGAAGTAGGAATCGGTAGAGGAGTGTAAAGGCCATAAGGCATTACCTTAGATTTTGCTTGTTTGCATGTAATGCACTTGGAACATACCTTTTCCACATCCTTCTTCATATGTGGCCAATGGAAGTGTTCTTGCAATATGTCTAGTGTTTTGGCCACTCCAAAATGTCCCATTAATCCCCCACTATGGGCTTCATGAATCAACAATTCTCTCATGGAACACTTTGGTATGCATAACCTGTTTAAACGAAAAAGAAAGCCATCTACAAGATAAAATTTTTCAAAAGCAGTATGTCCTCAATTCTTATAGATATGGCTGAAATCAGTATCATCATCATATAACTCTTTAATATGTTCAAACCTTAATACTTTAGCATTCAATGTAGTTATTAAAGTATATCGTCTAGACAAAGCATCTGCGACTACATTATCTTTACCTGTTTTATATTGAATCACATAAGGGAATGTTTCAATGAATTCTACCCATCGGGCATGTCGTTTACTCAACTTACCTTGTCCCTTTAACCATTTAAGAGACTCATGATTTGTATGTATGACAAACTCATTCGGCAACAAATAATGTTGCCATACTTGAAGTGCACGAACTAATGCCAATAGTTCTTTGTCATAAGTCGAGTAATTTAATTGTGCACCGTTCAATTTCTCACTAAAATAAGCAATAGGTTGCTTATCTTGCATTAAAACGGCGCCGATTCCAATTCCTAAAGCATCACACTCAAGTTCAAAAGTTTTAGCAAAATTAGGTAATTTAAGCAAAGGAGCATAACATAACTTAGCTTTTAGAGTTTGAAAAGCTTTTTCTTGGGTCTCACCCCATTTGAAACCCACTGATTTCTTTATAACTTCAGTCAATGGGGCAGCAATAGTAGAGAAATCTTTCACAAATCCTCTATAAAAACTGGCTAAACCATGGAAAGATCTCACCTCAGTTACCGATTTAGGAGTCGGCCACTCCTTAATTGCCTTAACTTTGTCCTTGTCGACATGAATACCTTAAGCACTAACTATGAAACCTAAGAATATTAGTTTATCACAATAGAATGTGCATTTATCAAGGTTGGCAAATAATCTTTCAGTTCGTAGAATATCCAAAACGGTTTGAACATGGAAAACATGATCATCTAATGACTTTGAGTAAATTAAAATATCATCAAAGTAAACTACTATAAATTTACCCAAATGTAGCCTCAAAACATGATTCATTAATCTCATAAATGTACTAGGTGCATTAGTAAGGCCGAAAGGCATAACTAACCATTCATACAATCCAAATTTTGTTTTAAAGGCTGTTTTCCATTCATCCCCTTCCCTTATTCGAATTTGATGATAACCGCTTTTTAGATCAATTTTTGTAAATATTATTGAACCATGTAATTCGTCAAGCATATCATCAAGTCGAGGAATTGGGTGTCGATACTTTACCGTTATCTTGTTGATTGGGCGACAATCAACACACATACGAAACGTACCATCTTTCTTTGGCACCAATAGGACAGGAATAGCATAAGGGGTTAGGCTTTCACGAATGTACCCTTTGTCTAGTAACTCTTCAACTTGCCTTTGCAATTCCTTTGTCTCCTCAGGATTGCATCTATAGGCTGGTCGATTAGGAATCGAAGCTCCGGGTACTAAGTCAATTTGATGTTCAATCCCTCGTAAAGGTGGTAAACCTTTAGGGGCCTCACTAAAAACATCCTCATAATCCTGCAAAAGAGATTGAAACACACTAGGCAAATTTTCGTTAACGTTAGATAAAGATAAATAATTTTGCCTAAACCTCACAAGGATAGAAGGCTGTTTATTGGGTAGGGCTCTCCTCACATCTTTTTTTGTTGCCAAAAGATTTTTTTCACTCATTTTACCACTTGAAGATTCACTCACCTTTGGGCTTTTTAAATTGTGACTTTTTTCACTATTAGCCTCTTTTCTCTCTGTCTTTTGTTCTTGCCCTTTCTCCCTTACCCCCTCACAAAATTTCATCATCTTCATTGATCTTTGTATACATCAGTGGGATTTAAAGGAGCAAAAGTTAATTTCTTACCTTTAAATACAAGGGAGTATCGATTAAGTTTACCTTGGTGTGTAACATCACGATCAAATTGCCAAGGTCGTCCAAGGAGCAAGTGTGCTGCATGCATTGGGACCACATCACACCAAACTTCATCTTCATAATTGCCGAGCTTAAAAGTGACCAAGGACTGTTTTGTAACTTTTACTTCGGAACATTCATTAAGCCATTGAAGGTGATATGGCTTAGGGTGTTTGGTACAAGGCAACTTTAAAGAATCCACCAAATAACTACTCACTACATTCGAGCAACTCCCACTATCAATAATGAGTGAACATAAGTTACCTTTAATAAAACACCGAGAATGGAAAATATTGGTCCTTTGGCTCTCATCATCTTTCATTTGAATGTTAAGGGTTCGGCGAACTACAAAGCAATGGAAATTAGCAAAGTCCCCTTCTTTTGGTGGTTCGACCAACTCTTCGCCATTATCACTGTCATCCACAAGTTCTGGCATATCTGGATCTGTTTTATTAGAGTCGGAAGTGTACTCACCATTATCTTTCAGAAGAAGTAATCTCGTGTTAGGGCATCCCCTACTATAATGACCACGCCCTTTGCACTTAAAGCACTCAATCTCACGAGTCCTCTTCGCACTCGAATCTCCTAAATTGGGCTACTTAGAAGGTGTTTGCGTTTTAACAGGAGCCCCTTTTTTCCAATCTGATTGCTTGCTTCCATTACTCAAAGAAGACTTGTTAGTAACGAAAGGTGATTTTGAGCTCTTAAAATTAGAATTGGAATTGTTACCTCGGTAATATTGCGAAGTCGAGAAGGAACCAAACCTTTGTTCCTTTAGTTGTTGCTCGATCTCAATGGCTTTATGAACTGCTTCTTCCAAATCAATGTAAGTTTGTAGCCTCAATGTATTAGCTATCGGCCTGTTCAAACCATCAATAAATCGAACCATAGTTGTTTCTTCATCCTCCTCCACATTAGCTCTCTGAATGAGCATCTCCATCTCTTTAAAATATTCATCAACTATCCTACTACCTTGGATAAGTCTTCTTAGCTTTGTTTCTCTATAGTAGTGAGGTGGAATAAACCTTTTACGCATAATCTGTTTCAACTCATCCCATGTCGAAATCTCACCTTCATAATTTCAATGGCGGTTTACCCCAAGTTGAGTCCACCAACTTAATGCATAATTAGAAAATTCCAGTGTTGCTAACGCTACCTTTTCATCATCCGGACATTTATAATACCGAAACATAAGTTCAATCTTAGATTCCCATTCACAATAAGCGTCAGGATCATTCTTACCATGAAATTGGGGAATTGTGAATTTCGGTTTTGCCAAAGAAGGTTGCCCACGATCATGAAAATCATCATCCATTCTAGTGACACGTCGAGGGCCGCGCCTCTAGGGTTGGTTATCCCTATCTTCTTTGATTGGATCTCGATATTGAGGTTCTTGATTCAATCGCACCTCATTGATGGTAGTAGTCAAAGCTCGAAGAGCAGCAGCCTGTTCATCCAACTGTTGTTGGAATTTTTTAAATATGTCACCATTATTATCACCTGTAGACATTTTTTTTAAAACCTGCAAAACACTCAACACTCAAAAATAAAAGTTACCAAACCTCACCGTTAATCACTCAAAAAGAAAAAATCAAATTCTCAATGAGGTCGAATTCAATCTTGTGAGTTCTTTATCAGAGTTTATATCAACCAATTAGAGAGTGTGAACCAAACTACCAAAGAATCCTAATTTGCACTAGGATGCCAAAAACTGACGAGACACCAATTGATTCGTGTTGCACCCAGGAAGAAGTTGTGCACACGTGTAAATCCTACTAACACAAGAAACAAGAAGGTGTTAGATAACGTAACGGAAGAATAAAAGCAAACAAATGAAAACCTACAGCTAAGAATCAATACAAATTGCTAAAACCAGAAAACTCGAAAAACTACGGAGTAACTTGACAACTTTGTTCGAGGTGTTCCTGATCTCTAAAAATCACGAAATTAAATCTGGAATGTCCTTAAATATTTAATTTTTGATCTGAAAATTTTGGGCACCAAATTCAACCCGCTGAATATTTTTTTAAATTTTTATTGAATTTCATATTTTTTGATTTTTTTGACTTTTTTGACTGATTTTTTTGCGGGAATAATTTTTTTTATATTCAATCACAGTGCCAAAAATATGTATGTAAAATTTCAGATCAATCGGACAACGTTTACCCACTCAAATGAATTTTTTTTGAACAATTTTTCTGGGTAAAACTGCTGTTTATGCTTTAAAAATAGAGATCAGTTAGAAATCAACCAAAAACACCCAAAACGCCCAAAATATGATACCAAATGATACGGGGTTGCACGCGGACCAAGATCGAGTTTTCAAGTCACGAGAAACTCCTATGAAAGCTCTAGACAAATTAGATCTGAAATCAAAACAAAGAACAAGATTAAAAGCAAATCAGAATTGAATTGAAATTCCCCAAATTCAATTAAAAGTGCAGCAAGAAACAAAGAAATAGAAAAAAACGAATCAAACGGAATTAAAAGTATGGAAAGGATGCGAATCTGCCAAAGGATTGATTCGGCCAAGAATGCCTAATTTCCAGCAATCAATTGATCCCCAAATTGAAAGAGATCCAATCGGCCAAACCCTAGGAATTGGGGATTTTTGAGAACGACTCTTTGCTGCCAATGAATGATGATTTAATTCGATTCTTTGAGTTGAATATGGCTGGAAAAACACAAGAAGAACAGCAAACAAATGAGATAAAGAATCGGCACAAGTAGGAATAAAGAAATAAAACGAAACAGCGAGAAATAAAGAAAAGTCGTAAAGATCCTTGAAATCCCGAAAGATTTCACAAATCTTTTCAAACGGCTCTAATCTCCCGTCCAAAGAATATCGATGGCAAGAAGAAGGTTGAAGATGGCTCCCACAATCAAGAGATTGTTAAAACAACTTCTAAAGAAAGCTCAAGAGAGAATTCTTGGAGAAAACCCCAAAGAAAATTCTGCACTCTAACAAACTAAAATTTAATGTATTGAATGATAATAAGATGTGTTTACAAAGGATGGCTGGCCAATGCTTATATAGGCCTCCAACAAATCCTAATCTCACAAGTAACAAATAAAAAATTAAACCTAATTAATAAAATAACAAGGTAAATTCGGCCATGCACTTATATGGGCTGTTTTGGGTCAAATTTTACATGTAATGCTCCTAAAGATTAAAAAATTAAATTAAACAAGTAAGATGTTTACAAATTGGGCCCTTTGACATTTTGGCCTGATTTTCAACTAAGTATGAGGAAATTTCTTAATTGAGCTGGATTTTGGTTATTGGGCCTCGCCTTCAAGAATTTGGGCTCGTGATCCATTTCCTACCAAAATTGGGTCGTTGACGCTCGTAATGGAGATCCAATGCGTTTTGGCTGCAAGATTTCCAAGATTTGAAATCTTGATTTTCTTGATTCTTGAAATCTCTTCGAACAGCAAAATTGGGTCAAGATTCGATTTCTTGATTTTCTTGAAAACAAGAAAGTGAATCTTGATTTTCTTGTTCTCTCGTGTATGCATCTAAGGCCTTGCTAACAAGCTCTTGAATGGTCCCATTTAGTTTGGACTGCATTTGTCGGGCCTTTGATCTCGTTATTGGGCCTTGTGGCAATTTGAGCCCATCACGTTCTTGAACTTGGATTGGGCCTTTATGACTCGTGTCAAGATGGCTCCCACAATCAGAAAGATTGTTAAAACTACTTCTAAAGAAAACTCAAGAGAGAATTCTTGGAGAAACTCAAAGAGAATTTTCACTCAAAAAAAATCTAAATTCAATGTAATGTTCTTAAGGGTGGCCGGCCAAGCCATATATAGGCCTTCTAACTACTTTCCTAGCCCTACTAGGAAAACTGAAAAAAATCCCTAATTTTTGACTTTCCAGGGGAATTTCATCCAAGGCCTTAAAATGGGCTTATTGGACTGAATTCTTACATAGAAATGTATTCATAAAGTCTAAAAATTAAAATTAAGTATTTAAAGAACTGAAATTTTACAAATTGGGCAACTTTGACAATTTGGCCTGATTTTCAACTAAGTCTAATTTAAACTTCTTGGTTGGGCTTGGAACATCTTATTGGGTCGTATCTTCAAGAACTTGGGCTTGTAATCCGTTCTCTCCTGAAATTGTTTCATTGATGCTCGTAACTGAGATCCAATGCACCTTAACTGCAAGATTCGGTTTCTTGGACCAAGATTTCCAAGATTTGAAATCTTTATTTTCTTGATTCTTGAAATCGCTCAAAACAGAAAAATTGGACCAAGATTCGGTTTCTTGATTTTCTTGAAAACAAGAAAGTGAATCTTGATTTTCTTTTTCCTTTGTATATGCATCTAAGGCTTTGCTAATGAAGTCTTGAACGGTTCCATTTAGTTTCATACGCAGTTCCTGGCCTTTGACCTCGTTATTGGACCTTGTGGTAATTTGAACCCATCACGTTCTTAAGCTTGAATTAGACCTTTAAGACTCGTATCATTTACAATCTACCCTTGTTACCCTTTTTGAAACTGACCCCAAGCAGCAAATAAGTCTAAACAAGACAAATTATGAAATCACGAGAGAAAGATCGAGAGGTAAAAGGCACGAGTGTGTGAGAGTATTAGAGTAAAAAAAGCCATTTAACGAGTGCGAACATGAGTGCAAGTGCCATCCAATTTTTCTTTTTGAGTGAAATGTGAGGTTTTGTGGTGAGGTATTTATTTTCTATTTTGTTTTAATAATATATGTAAAGCACTCTTATACTTTCACTTTTTTATACGAAATTTTTATTTTTGAATTTTTTTCTATGAGTTTTTTCACAAACCTATTTCGGGATTGCTACGAACATCGGTACTTCTCAGTTTAGCAGCTCTGATACCAAATGATATGATCTAACTTGGTGATATTGAGTCGAGTCACCTAAGTTTCCTGATCATCTCGAGAAAGTATCTGATAGAGGGTTGCGTGCGGACCAAGATCGAGTCGTCAAGTCACGGGAAACTCCTATGAAAGCTCTAAACAATCAGATCTGAAATAAAAACCCCAAATCAGCAAAGAGTCAAATTGAGAATAGAAATAAGTGTTAATAAGGGCTTTTGAAACCCTACAAGAGGTTGCGATTCTGCCCAATTGAACACCAAGATAGTTTTTCCAAAATTTTGGCAATCTAATTTCACCCAAAAAGAGTATGGATGAATCGACAAGAACCCTAGAAATTGGGGATTTTTGGCTGATTCTTTAAGATAGAAAAAAACTAGAAACACAATAAGAACAGCAAATAAATTAGATAAAGATTCGGTACAAGCAGAAATAAAGAAAGAATTGACAGCAAGAAATTAAAAGATAAGTCCTGAGAAGCCTTGAAATCCCAAAGGATCTCACAACTCCCTTCAAACGGCTCTAATCTCCCCTCCAAAGAATATCAATGGCAATAAGAAGGCTGAAGATGGCTCCCACAATCAAAAGATTTTTAAAACAACTTCTAAAGAAAATCCAAAAGAGAATTCTTGGAGAAAAACTCAAAGAGAATTCTGTACTTAGACAAATCTGAAATTTTTGATATATTTGAGAAGTGAATAACAAGGTGGCTGGCCAAGCCTTTATATTGGCCTCTCAAGTGTTTTCCTAATCTAATTAGAAAACTAAAAATAAAAAAACTCCTAATTACTTTAATATTTAAATGAAAAATTGGCCAAGGGCTTTTAGTTGGGCCTCTTGGACTGAATATTTACATAAAAATTTAACTAAGTATTAAAAAAATAAAACTTTACGAATTGGGCCACTTTGACAATTTAGCCTGATTTTCAATTAAGTATGGGTGGGCTTCTTAATTGGGCCTGGAATCTTCTCATTGGGCCTCGGCTTCAAGAATTTGGGCTTGTGATCCATCTCCTACCGAAATTGGGTCGTTGATGCTCATAACGGAGATCCAATGCGCTTTGGCTGCAAGATTCGGTTTCTTGGACCAAGATTTCCAAGATTTGAAATCTTGATTTTCTCGATTCTTGAAATCACTCCAAACAGCAAAATGGGCCAAGATTTGGTTTCTTGATTTCTTGAAAACAAGAAAGTGAATCTTGATTTTCTTGTTCTTTTGCGTACGCATCTAAGGCCTTGCTAACAAATTCTTGAATGGTCCCTTTTAGTTGGGAACGCATTTTTCAGGCCTTTGATCTCGTATCATTCCCCCTTCCTCAAAAAGATTCGACCTCGAATCTGAAAAATCAAATGGGGACAAGTCAGCCACATTAAAAGTAAAACTTACATTGTACTCACCAAGTAGATCAATTTTATAGGCATTATCGTTGATCCTCTCGAGTACTTGGAAAGGCCCATCGCCCATTGGGTCCAACTTGGTCTTTCTTTTTGCAGGAAATCGTTCTTTCCTGATATGGACCCAAACCCAATCTCCGGGTTCTAGGAAAACCCGTTTGCGCCCCTTGTTTGCTTTGTTGGTGTTGGCATCATTTGTTTTGGCTATTCGTTGCCTAGCCTTCTCATGTAAGGATTTCACCAACTCGGATTTCTATTCACCATCTAAATTAACAATGTGTTCAAGTGGTAATGGTGCAAGATCAAGTACTGTTAGTGGGTTAAAACCATAAACAAGTTCAAATGGAGAATAACCAGTTGTAGAATGAATAGATCTATTATATGAAAATTCAACAAACGGTAGGCATTCTTCCCAATTTCTAATGTTCTTTCCCACAATAGATCGTAAGAAAGTCCCTACGATCTGATTAACTACTTCGGTTTGGCCATCAGTTTGGGGGTGACATGTAGTGGAATAAAGTAATTTAGTACCAAGCTTGCCCCACAATACCTTCCAAAAGTGGCTAAGGAATTTGACATCTCTGTCAGAAACAATTGTTTTAGGGATGCCATGAAGTCTTACCACCTCTTTAAAGAATAAGTCTGCCACATGTGTAGCATCATCTGTTTTGTGACAAGAAATAAAATGTGCCATCTTTGAAAACCTGTCAACAACAACAAATATACTATCTCTTCCTTTCTTATTTCGAGGCAAACCTAGAATAAAATCAATGGATAAATCTACCCAACGTGAAGTAGGAATCGGTAAAGGACTGTAAAGGCCATGAGGCATTACCTTAGATTTTTCTTGTTTGCATGTAATGCACTTGGAACATACCTTTTCGACATCCTTTTTCATATGTGGCCAATGGAAGTGTTCTTGCAAGATGTCTAGTGTTTTGGTCACTCCAAAATGTCCCATTAAACCCCCACTATGGGCCTCATGAATCAATAAGTCTCTCATGGAACACTTTGGTATGCATAACCTGTTTATGCAAAAAAAGAAAGCCATCTACAAGATAAAACTTTTCAAAAGTAGTACGTCCACAATTCTTATAAATATGGCTGAAATCAGCATCATCATCATATAGCTCCTTGATATGTTCAAACCCTAAGACTTTAACATTCAATGTAGTTATTAAAGCATATCGTCTAGACAAAGCATCTGCAACTACATTATCTTTACCTGTTTTATATTATATCACATAAGGAAATGTTTCAATGAATTCTACCCATCGGGCATGTCGTTTACTCAACTTACCTTGTCCATTTAACCATTTAAGGGATTCATGATCTGTATGTATGACAAACTCATTGGGCAGCAAATAATGTTGCCATACTTGAAGTGCACAAACTAATGCCAATAGTTCTTTGTCATAAGTCGAGTAGTTTAACTGTGCACCATTAAATTTCTCACTAAAATAAGCAATAGGTTGCTTATCTTGCATTAAAACAGCACTAATCCCAATTCCTGAAGCATCACACTCAAGTTCAAAGGTTTTAGAAAAATCAGGTAATTTAAGAAGAGGAGCATTACATAACTTAGCCTTTAGGGCCTGAAAAGCTTTTTCTTGGGTTTCACCCCATTTGAAACCCACTGATTTCTTTATAACCTCTGTCAATGGGGCAGCAATAGTATAGAAATCTTTCACAAATCCTCTATAAAAACCAGCTAAACCATGGAAAGATCTCACCTCAGTTACCGATGTAGGAGTCGGCCACTCCTTGATTGCCTTGACTTTGTCCTCATTGACATGAATACCTTGAGCACTAACTATGAAACCTAAGAATATTAGTTTATCACAACAGAATGTGCATTTATCAAGGTTGGCAAATAATTTTTCAGCTCGCAGAATATCCAAAACGGTTCGGACATGGAAAACATGATCATCTAAAGTCTTGGAGTAAATTAAGATATCATCAAAGTAAAATACTACAAATTTACCCAAGTGTAGCCTTAAAACATGATTCATTAATCTCATAAATGTACTAGGTGCATTAGTAAGGCCGAAAGGCATAACTAACCATTCATACAATCCAAATTTTGTTTTAAAGGTTGTTTCCCATTCATCCCATTCCCTCATTCGAATTTCATGATAACCGCTTTTTAAATCAATTTTAGTAAATATGACTGAACCATGTAATTCATCAAGCATATCATCAAGTCTAGGAATTGGGTGTCGATACTTTACCGTTATTTTTTTGATTGGACGGCAATCAACACACATTCGATACGTACCATCTTTCTTTGGTACCAATAAGACAGGAACGGCACAAGGACTTAGGCTCTCACGAATGTACCCTTTGTCTAGTAACTCCTCAACTTGCCTTTGCAATTCCTTTGTCTCCTCGGGATTGCATCTATAGGCTAGTCGATTTGGGATCGAAGCTTCGGGTACTAAGTCAATTTGATGCTCAATCCCTCGCAAAGGTGGTAAACCTTTAGGGGCCTCACTAAAAACATCCTCATAATCCTGCAAAAGATACTGAAACACACTAGGAAAATTTTCGTTAATGTTAAATAAAGATAAATAATTTTGCCTAAACCTCACAAGGATACAATGTTGTTTATTAAGTAGGGCTCCCCTCACATCTTTTTTGTTGCCAAAAATTTTTTTTTGCTCATTTTACCACTTGTGGGTTCACTCACCTTTGGGCTTTTTAAATTTTGACTTTTTCCACTACTAGCCTCTTTTCTCTCTGTCTTTTGTACTTGCCCTTTCTCCCTTATCCCGTCACAAAATTTCATCATCTTCAATTGATATTTATACACATCAGTGGGATTTAAAGGAGCAAAAGTGAATTTTCTACCTTTAAACACAAGGGAGTATCGATTAAGTTTACCTTGGTGTGTAACATCGCGATCAAATTGCCAAGGCCGTCCAAGGAGCAAGTGTGCCACATGCATTGGGACCACATCACACCATACTTCATCCTCATAATTCCCAAGCTTAAAAGTGACCAATGACTGTCTCATAACTTTAACTTCAGAACATTCGTTAAGCCACTGAAGGTGATATGGCTTAAGGTGTTTGGTGCAAGGTAACTTTAAAGAATCCACCAAATAGCTACTCACTACATTCGAGCAACTCCCACTATCAATAATAAGTGAACATAAGTTACCTTTAATAAAACATCGAGAATGGAAAATATTGGTCTTGTGGTTATCATCATCTTTCATCTGGATGTTAAGGGTTCGGCGAACTACAAGGCATTGAAAATCAGCAAAGTCCCCTTCTTTTGGTGGTTCTACCAACTCTTCACCATTATCACTGTCATCCACAAGTTTTGGCATATCTGGATCTGTTTTATCAGAGTCGGAAGTGTACTCACCATTATCTTTTAGAAGAAGTAATCTCGTGTTAGGGCATTCCCTACTATAATGACCACGCCCTTTGCACTTAAAGCATTCAACCTCACGAGTCCTCTTCACACTCGAATCACCTAAATTGGACTACTTAGAAGGTGTCTGTGTTTTAATAGGAGCCCCTTTTTTCCAATCTGATTGCTTACTTCCATTACTCAAAGAAGACTTATTAGTAACAAAAGGTGATTTTGAACTCTTAAAATCAGAATTGGAATTGTTACCTCGGTAATATTGTGAAGTCGAGAAGGGACCAAACCTTTGTTCCTTTAGTTGTTGCTCGATCTCAATGGCTTTATGAACTACTTCTTCCAAATCAATGTAAGTTTGTAGCCTCAATGTATTAGCTATCGGCCTGTTCAAACCATCAATAAATCGAACCATAATTGTTTCCTCATCCTCCTCTACATTAGCTCTCTGAATGAGCATCTCCATCCCCTTAAAATATTCATCCACCGTCCTACTACCTTGAATAAGCCTTCTAAGCTTTGTTTTAATCTCTCTATAGTAGTGAGGTGGAATAAACCTTTTGCGCATAATTTGTTTCAACTCCTCCCATGTCGAAATCTCACCTTCATAATTCTGATGACGATTTACCCCAAGTTGAGTCCACCAACTTAATGCATAATCTGAAAATTCCAGCATTGCTAATGTAACCTTTTCATCATCCGGACATGTATGATACCTAAACATAAGTTCAATCTTAGATTCCCATTCACAATAAGCTTCTGGATCATTCTTACCATAGAATTGGGGAATTGTGAACTTCAGTTTTGCCAAAGAAGGTTGTCCACGATCATGAAAATCAAAATCAGTTCAAGTGACACGTCGAGGACCGCGCCTATGAGCAAGAGCCTGGTTATCCATATCTTCTTTAATTGGGTCTCGATATTGAGACTCTTGATTGAATCGCACCTCATTGATGGTAGCAGTCAAAGCTCGAAGTGTAGCAGCCTGTTCGTCCAACTGTTGTTGGAATTTTTTAAATGTGTCATCATTATTATCACCTTTAGACATTTTCAAAAAAACCTGCAAAATAAACACTCAACACTCAAAAATAAAAGTTAGCAAACCTCACCGTTAATAACTCAAAAAGAAAAATCAAATTCTCAGTGAGGTAGAATTCAGTCTTGTGAGTTCTTTAGTAGAGTTTATATCAACCAATTAGAGAGTGTATGAACCGAACTACCAAAGAATCCTAATTTGCACTAGGATGCCAAAAACTGACGAGACACCAATTGATTCGTGTTGCACCAGGAAGGATTGTGCACACGTTTAAATCCTACTAACATAAGAAACAAGAAGGTGTTAGATATATTGTAAAGGGAGAATAAAATCAAACAAATGAAAACCTACAGCTAAGAATCAATAAAAATTGTTGAAATTGAAAAACCTGAAAAACTGCGGACTAACTTGACAACTTCGTTCGAGGTGTTCCCAATCTCAAAAAAATCATGAAATTAAATATGGAATGTCCTTAAATATTGAATTTTTGATCTGAAAAGTTTGGTCACCAAATTAAACCCGCTGAATATTTTTTAAAATTTTTATTGGATTTTGTCTTTTTTGATTTTTTTGACTTTTTCGACTTATTTTTTGCGGGATTAATTTTTTTATATTCACTAACTATGCCACAAATATGTATGTAAAATTTCAGATCAATCGGACAATGTTTACCGACTCAAATGAATTTTTTTTGAAAAATTTTTCTGGGTAAAACTGCTGTTTGTAGTTTAAAAAATAAAGATCAGTTTAGAAATCAACCAAGAACACCCAAAACGCCAAAAATCTGATACCAAATGATATAGGGTTGCGCGCGGACCAAGATCAAGTCGTCAAGTCACGGGAAACTCCTATGAAAGCTTTAAACAATCAGATCTGAAACGAAACAGAAAATTAAAAGATATAGAACTTTGAATTCCCAGATCTGAAATAAAATCCCCAAATCAGCAAAGAGTCAAATTGGGAATAGAAATAAGTTTTAATAAGGGTTCTTGAAACCCTAAAGGAGGTTGCGATTCTGCCCAATTGAACACCAAGATAGTTTTCCCCAAATTTTGGCAATCTAATTTCAACCAAAAAGAGTATGGATGAATCGACAAGAACCCTAGAAATTGGGAATTTTTGGCTGATTCTTTAAGATAGAAAAAAAAACTAGAAACACAATAAGAACAGCAAATAAATTAGATAAAGATTCGGCACAAGCAGAAATAAAGAAAGAATTGACAGCAAGAAATTAAAAGATAAGTCCTGAGAAGCCTTGAAATCCCGAAAGATCTCACAACTCCCTTCAAACGGCTCTAATCTCCCCTCCAAAGAATATCAATGGCAATAAGAAGGCTGAAGATGGCTCCCACAATCAAAAGATTGTTAAAACAACTTCTAAAGAAAACCCAAAAGAGAATTCTTGGAGAAAAACTCAAAGAGAATTCTGCACTTAGACAAATCTGAAATTTTTGATATATTTGAGAAGTGAATAACAAGGTGGCTGACCAAGCCTTTATATTGGCCTCTCAAGTGTTTTCCTAATCTAATTAGAAAACTAAAAATAAAAAAACTCCTAATTACTTTAATATTTAAATGGAAATTTGGCCAGGGCTTTTAATTGGCCCTTTTGGACTGAATATTTACATAAAAATTTAACTAAGTATTAAAAAAATAAAACTTTACGAATTGGGCCACTTTGACAATTTGGTCTGATTTTCAATTAAGTATGGGTGGGCTTCTTGATTGGGCCTGGAATGTTCTCATTGGGCCTCGCCTTCAAGAATTTGGGCTTGTGATCCATCTCATACCGAAATTGGGTCGTTGATGCTCATAACGGAGATCCAATGCACTTTGGCTGCAAGATTCAGTTTCTTAGACCAAGATTTCCAAGATTTGAAATCTTGATTTTCTCGATTCTTAAAATCGCTCCGACAGCAAAATTGGGCCAAGAGTCAGTTTCTTGATTTTCTTGAAAACAAGAAAGTGAATCTTGATTTTCTTGTTCTTTCGCGTACGCATCTAAGGCCTTGCTAACAAATTCTTGAATGGTCCCATTTAGTTTGGAACGCATTTGTCGGCCCTTTGATCTCGTATCAGTATTGTTTGATTTTTAAGATATTTGTAGATTTGGCTGAGTCTATGATATACGATGGAATAAGGCTAAAAATAGATATAGAACGATAAGGTATGGACGACTATCAAAAATGAAAATAGGGATGATAAGTGGATGGCTCGGTTTAATAAATACGATAGTGAGATAGAAATAGTAAATGAAATGGAAACAAGTGAACTTAAATGTCAAGAATGATTCAACACTATAACGAGTGTCACCCCAGTTCTTATATTATTTAAGGTGGAAAGATGGTTTGGTAGAAGGTAGATGAATGCCACACCAAAGGCTGGTGATAAGTTTAGAAACAAGTTCGGGTTGACGCCACTAGCACGCTAGATAAGTCAATCGAGACTCGTACGAAATGGGAGAGGAAGTTAACCTCACAGAAACAAAGTTTTGTATAACAAATTTGGCAAAAAGTCCCTACAAAGTGAATTGAGCTACATATTTATAGCCTTTAAATGTGTCTTATTTCATACATAGTTATTAGCTAATTTTAATGCGTTAAGCCTAGGACAAATTTATTATCTGCTGCTATTTAATTTATCCTGCTAAATTTAATTTATTGGCTACTGTTGTTTAATGTGTCTGGCCGAATTAATAGTGTCTTAACTTAAATAAATGTGTCTAATTGTTAATTAATGTGTTTTACTTATTTAATTTAATGTGTCCTGCTGCTGCAGAATATTAATGTGTCTTGTTGTTGAATTCTAGTCCAGTCGAAATTTAAAAAGCAATTTAATGTTTCTAGTTGCTGCCAATTGTTAATATGTCCTAACTTGTTTTTAATTTGTTTATTTAATTGTTTCAGGTATATACCTTGGATGGAACCCATGCATGTATAATGATTTAATGGCTGAATTTATTGGATGCAGGCACTATGCATGGACGACATTTAAAAGAGTGAGCTGCTGATTGCTCTCCTCCAAGTGACCATTTGGTCATTGTAACAACCACAAGTAGCTAATGCTTAGTCTTCTCAAAGTGGCCAGCTAGCTCCCCAAAGCTACCTTGAAAGCTTTCACACCTGCTGCACATTCCGTTCACATCACAAGGTTTTCCAGATTTTTGTTTTCACACACACAAGGTTGTTTGCATTCGGTTTCATACTTGGAAGACCATTACAATACTCAAGCTACCAATTAAAGCTCCTAAACTATTCAGCTGAACAAGGAGTTTCAATTAAATCCATTCAAGCACCTGAAATGATGTGATCTGGCTTGGTTGATTGAGTCAATTTCACTTAAGATGCTCGATCGTCAACGAGGAGTTTGTTCAGATTCGTTTAAAGAGTAGATTTAGTTATGAAGTAGTGGAAGTCTTTAAAGGTATTCAAAAGATTGGTTATTTGGATAGTTGATAGGTTCAGTTTTAACAAAATAAAACAAAGATAATTTTTGATAGAAAAGATGGAATGGAAGAATTAAACTTAAGTTTCAAGAGTGATTCAATATTATAGAGAGTACTGCCCCGGGACTTATATCACTTAAGGTGGGAATTATGGAAGATAGTAGATGGACCTTGACCCGTTACTTATAAGAAGTAAGATTCAAAGGTATAAAAGATGGAAGGAAACAAGAGTTCGGGTTGACACTGCTAGTGAACTAGGTAAGTCAATTCGAGACTCGAAAGAAATGGAGAGGAAGAAAACCTCACAAGAACAATATGTTCATTCAATAATTTGGCAAAAAGTTTTTTACAACATGAAATAACAAACTATTTGATGTATTCTCGGCGAGGGTTAATCGAGTCGTTTCACAAGTTTGCCCGATTGTCGACGAGGAGAAGTTCTAGCAGCCAAAAAGGTATAAATTTGTTTTAAAATTTACGGAAGCTTACAAAGTGAATTTTGAAATGATAGAAGGTTTAGAAAGATGTAGGTTTGGTTTAATAAAGGAATCAAAAGATAGTTAATTTGGGATAATTTGTGGGAATGGAAAAATGGACTTAACTCCGGAAACGATTCAACACTAAAGAGAGTCACCCCGGTTTCTATTTGGTTAAGGTGGATTTGCGAAATTGTAGAAGGGTTGAACGCCACACCAAAATAAGGTGATAAGTTCAAGAAGAGAATGATAGACGCCACTAGCTCGCTAGATTAGTCAGGTCGAAACTCGTACGAATATAGAGAGGAGAAAACTCACTCTTTGAACAAAGTTCATTCAATAATCTGGCCAAAAAGTTCTTTCACAAAATGAAATAGCAAACTATTTATAGACTAAGTACTAGCTTGCCGAATGGTCATCTTCATGGCTAAGCAAATTAAACTAGAAAATTCTAGAATTGAAGCATTAAGTTGCTGTAGCTAAATTTAGGTGATTGAAGTCCAATAGGTAGCTTCTAGACTAAGCAAATGAACTTGGAATGCTTGGAAAGGTGCATGGTAGCAGCTAGGTTTGGCCAATGAGCTTAAATGAGCTCATTAAGATGCAACTCTTGGCTGAAAAAAATACCAGCATTAGAGGAGAACGTGAATGGCCAAAATAAGTGTGAAAAGTCAGCCTTGAAGAGTCTTTTAGGTGTGAACATGCCCAACCGAATAGTCATTGGTGTGAACTCCAAGTGTGAACAGCATTATGATGTTTTGTTGAGAAATGAATCAGTTAAACATTCACTTGCATGTATCGCCAAGTTCGTTGTATCTAGGGTGCATGCATCTTGCTTAAATACTCTCCCACATTCAGCCAGCCTACAAAAGAGATGAATCAATTTAAATTAATTCACATTCAGCTGAACATAACTAAAAACATAACCTGGACAATTTAAATACACATAATTAAAACTAGACACAATTAATTAAGTTAAGACACAATTAATTCGGTTGGACAAGACATATTGAAAACATGCAATACAAAAACATATTTATAAGCTGTAATATTTAAGACAACTTAATAACATGCAATAAAAACACATTTAACATGAATAATTAAATTTGTCCAGATTTTAGACCAATTAAACAACGATTATTAATTGAGCTGTGTTTAACTAATTTAACTAACTCAAATAATTATTCCAACAACTGAATTTGAGCTGAATTTGAGCTGATTCGAGCTCATTGAGCTGAAATGGAGCTTAGTTCAGCTCGCAACAAATTGCAAACAATGCTTAGAGGGCTGGTCCAAAAATGTGCCCGGGGCGTGGTCGTATCACTATTTATAGCCTCTATATAATAGCCGAATAGACAGAATAAACAAACTTAGATACTATGTAATTCAGCTTTAATTGTATGAATTAATCTAGAAATGTATTTCCTATTAGCTATGTCTAGATTCGACTGGATGTAAAGTTCAATGTTCAGCTTCAAAGCTAAGGAAATGAATGTGGTAGCTGGTGAATGCATAGGAGACCATCGGCCATGTCTAGGTTTGCCCAAACGATGAATAGTTCCTCCAATAGATGCCTCTTGGCCGAATAAACACATAGGAGATCAATAGCCTGCAAATGATGCATGTAGGTGAGTATTCATGCACTCTTCCATTCATTGTAATAAACAGTCATGCACCATCCTTAATGCATTCATACGTTGAAGGTAGTCATTCATGCACCCGCACATACATTGAACCAGCCCGTTCATGAACCATCATTGATTGTGTTTTCAACATTCGGCTATACCTACAAAAGACATGAGTAAATTAAATTTAATGTATATTCGGCTGATCTTAGACTAAATAATTTCAAGACATATTAAATTAACAAATTAAACAAAACATAATAAAATATAGCTAATAATAAATTTGGCTAGCTCAATAATAGATGAAATTCTTAATGAGCTGAATTGAGCTAGAGAATTAGGTCATGAGCTGTAGTAAAATAATTAAAATAAAACTAATACTCAATTTATTTAGATGATAAAAGAAATAAGCTGAAAGTATGCTTAATTGAGCTCAAACGAGCTAGAAAGAGCTCAAGTGAGTTGATTTGAGGAAGAACGAGCTGAGGGAGCTGGAATTGAGCTAAAATCAGCTTGCACTAAGGTGTAAGGAGTCTTCAAGAAATGGGCTCGAGCTTCTCTTTCATCCATAAGCTGATTCTCCTTCCAAAGTCAAAGAAATAGAGCTGAAACAGCTTCATGTAAGTGTTTGGATCGAGCTTGAGTCAATGGTCCTTCTGGAAGCTCGATGGAATCATGGCTAGGACTTGCCGGTGCTTGGGACGTGGTCACATCATTCCCCCCTCTTCAAAGCAAATTGTCCTCAAGTCGAAATCTGCTTTAATGCTTGAGAGAAGATTTACAACAAACGGATTAAAATTCAAAGTTTGACAATTAAAAATATCACCACGATAAATTAAAAACAAACCAATCCCTTTTGATTCAAGAATGAATAGTGGACTAATAGAATAAAAATTGAATTTTACCTTCGCAATTAAACTCTTGTTATTTGATATCAATGCTAGACGATCTCCATAATGCATGAAAGTTTTTTCATTGATTCTGAGTTACAAATTCTGATTCGGTTCAAGCATGTATTCCCCAATTGATCCAGTAATATCAATGGGTCAAATTCACTAACAAGTGGGTTCAATTGAATCAAAGGTAAGTTAATCATGTATGCTCACAAACAATCAATTTTCTCGATCCAAATCTCTTTAATATAATCAGGCACAGAAAAAAACTATAACATCCATCATCTTGCATTTTCAAAGTGTGCCACGGCCTTTTTGACGTGACCATGCCCCAAGGCCCCCCAAGTCCTAGCTTCGATCCCTTCGAGCTACCAAAAGGACCAATGACCCGAGCTCGGTCTAAGCGCCTTAAAGTAGCTGTTTTAGCTTTATTCATTCAACTTTGGAGTGAAACCAGCTCAATGTTGATGGAGAAGCTGATTCTAGCTCATCTTCAGCTTGTTGAGCTCCATTCAACTCTTATCAGCTCATTTGAGCTCATTTAAGCTCGTTCCTACTCAAATCAGCTCATTTGAGCTCTTTTCAGCTCGTTTGAGCTCAATTAAGCAAACTTTTAGCTCATTTCTTTTATCTTTTAAATAAATTTATTATTTTTATTTTATTTAATTTGTTACAGCTCATGACCGAACAAGCCAGCTCAATTTAGTTCTTTGAATTGTTTGTCATAGTTTTGAGTTAGCCGAATTCAATGTGCTAGCTAAGTTCCATTTAATTAAGTTTCAATTTAGTTAATGTATTAAATTATTGTGTTTGACGTTTATATAACATGTTACAGTCGAATATACATTTTAATTATTGTGTTCATGTTCTATGCAGGTACGGCTGAATGTGGAGATCCATTCAAGCTAGGTGCATGAACGTCTACTTTCAATGCATGTTGTGGAACCATTTGCCTCCTAAATACTTATTCGGCCAAGGAGTAGCAACTTATGTCCATTCATGAATTGAGCCAATCAAGTGATGCATGAACAGCAAGATTCAATGAATGGAAAGGTGCATGAATGTCTAGTTACACGGAATTCGTACGATGAATCTTTGGCCTCCTAGGTGACTATTCGGCCAAGAGACACTTCTTGGCTGGTACATTCAAGCTATAGCTGAACCTAGACAAGCTGATGGACATCCATGCATTCATCTACATTCAAGCCTATGTTTGCTTAACCGAGAAGTATCCATTGAAGCATCATTCAGCCGAATATGGACATGCCCTTCAAGTTTATTCTTCTACATTAATTCAACTCATTGATAGTCAAAATTATTTATTCATTAAGCTTGTTTATTTTGTCCATTCGGCTATCCTTTAAAGACTATAAATAGATTGTTATTTCATGTTGTAAAGGACTTTTACCAAAATTATTAATCAAACATATTGTTCTTGTGAGGTATCCTCCCCTCTTCTTTCGTTTGAGTCTCGAAGCGACTTATCTAGCTTGCTAGTGGTGCCAACCCGAACTTATTGAACTTATCACCAAACTGGTGTGGCGTTCAACCATCGTTTTATACCTTTGGTTCTTACCTCATTATAGGTAACGGGTCAAGGTCCACCTTCTACTTTTCATTTAACTCACCTTAAGCAATATAAGACTCGGGGTAATACTTTGATAGTTGATACGAACTCGTTTCATGATTGAGTCGAGTCGTTAGTGATGCCCGATCCTGAATTAAGTAGAAAAGATTTGTTTCAGTTTTAAAGGAACAAAATAGAGGTAATGGCTTCAAACAAAGATAATAAACAAAATAGATAAGAAACAATAACAAATTAATTGGCTAAGACCAAGAATGAACCAACAATAATGAATTGTTGACCCGAGTCTCAAAATGGTTCTTAGGTGTTTTTCGGTTTAAAGAAACAGCAAGGAACCTTGACCCACTATCAACCATAATAGGAACCAAAGGTATATTGAACGCCACACCAAAGGTGATAAGTTCAGAAACAAAGAAAAGATAGACGCCACAAGCTATGCTTGATAAGTCAAATCAATTCCGTAAGAACAAAGAGAATTGGATAGCTCAGAATTCAAATATTTCATCTATATTTAGCAAAAGTCCTTTCTCTAAGCCCGATTACATCTATTTATAATGCTAGAACAAGGTAACCAAATGGTCAAAAACATCCAACTTAACGTGCCATAAAAACTCATGCCTTTTCTTATGCTTGAACCAAATAACTCCTTCCATAAAATCACTTCAATTCAGCTGATTTGAATGTCTTTAATGGCATAAAAATGACTCTTGAGTTGTCCTTGGCCAGTTGAATAGACACCATCTTTTAACCAGCTCCTTAATGACATTTAAAAGGCTTGATTAAATTCACTTGAAAGCTCTAAACAATGGCTGGAAGAAGAAGGGTTGCTGCCAAATTTTACAAGGCATAAAATGCTCTTTAAAAACTCCTTTAATGATTTTTATGCTTCCTTTATAATAGCCCCTTTAATTGTAACTGAAAATAACTTGAACAACCACTTAATTCAATGTATAACAGCCTTAAATTATAACCACTATGAGCTGAAAAGTCACTTGCAATAAACACATTAAAATGAGTTTATTAAACACATGAAAACACTTATTAATCATAACACACATTATTACTTACTTAAATAAATGAACTAAAACATATATTCAATAGTTATTCCAGCAACTAGTTTAATTAAAGAAGCATAATTAAATGAACTTAACTCATGCATCAATAAATAATCCTAGGAACTAGATTAATTAAGAACAACACTTATTAAATAAATTTCAACAAAAACACTTATTAGTTAAAACTAAGATGAGTTGAATAAATGTCCAGCAACTCATTTATTAAACTAAGATGCTTAAATGCATGGTTTTGAAATGCAAATTTAACTAACATTAAAGTTACATAATTAAACTAACTTGACTTAATTTAATGATGCAAACTTAACTAACATGAAAGTTCCATAATGCATGACTTTATTAAATGCAGAACACATATTAATGATGTGCAAACTATGACACAATTAAAACCACAAACTAAAATAACTAAAAATTAAAGAATAAAAGTCCTTAGTTTCCAGCAGTAAAATTGACAAACTGAAATTAAAAACTTCATTTTGCACTTGGACCCCTCGAGTTTGAGCCAATCTCAGTAGCATCAAGTGTGTCGTAACATGATGTGGCCGGGATCACATCAATAGTATTGAATCATTCTTGAAGCTTGAGTTTGTTTCTCCATTCCCTTAATCTATCAACTTACAATTCTATTTTCTTTGTTAAGCCGAACCTATCAATCATCAATCCAAGCCATCTTTTGAACCCATTCCGACTACTTCCGCTTATAAACTAACCTAACTCCATCTATCTACAAATTTGAACGAACTTCTTGTCGACGATCGGGCATCTTAAGTGAACTCGACTCAATCAATCGAGCCGAATCAAGTCACTTTTGAACACAAGCTTACTCATTTTCGTAATAGCAATATGTTTTAAGTTAGCATTATTCTCGGTATGATTCAACTCAAATGATGCATTAGTAACCCATGAAGAACTAGAAAACAATTTAAAAGGAATATATGATGTGATCCGGCTCGGTTGATTGAGTCGATTCACTTGATTGCCCGATCGTCGACAAGGAGTAGTTGGAGTTGTTAAAATTGGGTGATTAGGCTAAAGTTTGCGAAGCTTTGAAAGGGGTTTAGATGAGTGGTTTGGTGTTGGTAGGTTCGGTTTCGAATAGAAACTAGGTAGGATAGAAAAGGTAATTGATGGAGATGGAAAATAGAACTTAAACGTCAAGAAAGTTTCAATACTATAATGAGTATCGCCCTAAATCTTATATGGTTTAAGGTGAAAAGATGGAAACAGGAATATGGACCTCGACCAGTTACTTAACAAAGTAAGAACTGAAGGTATATTAAAATGGATGAATGCTACTCCAGGATTGGTGATAAGTTCAGAAAGAGTTCGGTTGACGCCACTAGCATGCTAGATAAGCCAAATCGAGACTCACACGAAATATGAGAGGGACAAACCTCACAAGAACAATAGTTCATTCAAAAATTTGACAAAAAATTCTTTCACAAAATGAAATAGCAAACTATTTATAGACTAAGTACTAGTTAGTCGAATGGTCATCTTCATGGCTAAGCAAATTAAGCTAGAAAATTCTAGAATTGAAGCATTAAGTGGTTGTAGCTAAATTCAGCTGATTGAAGTCCAATAGGCAGCTTCTTGACTAAGCAAATGAACTTGGAATGCTTGGAAAGGTGCATGGCAGCAGCTAGGTTCGGCCAATGAGCTTAAATGAGCTCATTAACATGCAACTCTTGGCTAAAAAAATACCAGCATTAAAGGAGAACGTGAATGGCCAAAATAAGTGTGAAAAATCAGCCTTGAAGAGTCCTTTAGGTGTGAACATGGCCAACCAAATAGACATGGGTGTGAACTCCAAGTGTGAACGGCATTATGCTGATTTGGGGAATGAATTCGGTCAGCTGAACATTCACTTGAAGATCCATGTATGTGTCATCAAGTTCATTGAATCTGATGTGAATGCACCTTGCTTAATGTCTCTTCCAAATTTGGCTCACCTAGACAAAAGATGAATGGAATTAAATTAATGCACATTTAGCAAGTAAAGATGAATTATAACACATTAAAAACCAGCAGTAGCCAAAACAATTAATCTGCTCATAAATTCGGCTGAACTTAGGCATGATAAATCAGTAATAAGACACATTAAATAATTGTAATAAAACAAACACATTTATGCTGCGTAATAGTTAAACAAATTAAAAACATGTATTGAAATAATACATAATTAACACACTTAATTAAAATGTCTAGATTTAAACCAATTAAATACTAACAAATTATTTTGAACTGAATTAACTAATTAAACTAGTTTATTTAATTTAGTCCAGTTACTAATAATTGTATAAATTAAAAACCAAGCTATGTTTGAGCTTATTTGAGCTCTTGGAGATGGAATTGAGCTATATGGAGCTCAACGAAATAAAATTGAGCTAATTCAACTCGCATGGGTTTGCTCGCAGTGCTTAATAAGCTAGTCCAAAAGTGCTCCTGGGGCGTGGTCGTATCAATATATCTGTCAAGAATCAAAACATCTAAAGAAATTTCATCATCATTCGAAGAAAACAACAAGGGTTGAACATTTCCAGAAACCTTACCTTGTTCGCCTTTAAGATTAGGAAATTGAAGTTCAATTTTACCTTGTTCAATCATCTCAAACCGTTTTATCTCATAATTATATTGCAATGCGAACTCCTTCCTCGGGTGAACCTGAGATGTTGAAACAAAAAAACAATGGTTATTTAAATGAACTTTTCTTATTTCACTCACTTTATTTTCTTTTTCTTTGCACTCATTTTTCTCAAAACTCCATTGTTTTTCGTTTGAATTTTCCTCTTTTTTTCTTTTTCTTTTTCTAAGCTCTCATTTTTCTCAGTACTCAATTTTTCTTCTCTCGATCTTTCTTTTCTTCTCTCTTTCTCATTTTTATTTTCTTTTTTGTTTTCTCTCTTTTGTTTCATAGATCGTTTTAATCTTTCTTGATCCTCCAAAACTTGTTTTGGCGATAGTGGTGTCAAGCTGAATTTTCTCCCATGATGCTCAAAAGTGTATTGATTTAAAAATCCATCATGTTTGACCCTCCAATCAAACTTCCATGGTCTTCCAAGTAGCAAGTGTCCCGCATGCATTGGTGCCACATCACACAAGACTTCATCGTGATACTTTCCAATCGAAAAAGTTACAAGTGCTTGTTTAGTTACCTTCAACGCAACACCTTCATTAAGCCATTGAAGCTTATAAGGATTGGAGTGTTTAGTGGTCGGTAAGGCAAGTTTCTCTACCATGAATGTGCTTGCTACATTTGTACAACTACCTCCATCCATCACCAAGCTACAAACCTTTTCGCAAACATGACAACGGGTATGAAATTGATGCGATCCGGCTCGGGTTAATCGAGTCGTTTCACAAAGTTTGCCCAATCGTCGACGAGGAGAAGTTCTAGCAACCAAAAAGGTGTAAATTTGTTTTAAAATTTGCGGAAGCTTACAAAGTGAATTTTGAAACGATAGAAGGTTTAAAAAGATGTAGGTTCGGTTTAATAAAGGAATCAAAGGATAGTTAATTTGGGATAATTTGTGGGAATGGAAAAAATGGACTTAACTCCAGAAACAATTCAACACTAATGAGTGTCACCCCGGTTTTTATTTGGTTAAGGTGGAGTTGTGAAATTGTAGAAGGGTTGAATGCCACACCAAAATAAGGTGATAAGTTCAAGAAAAGAATGATAGACGCCATCGATTCATTTTTCTTCAAATTTTTTTGATTTTTTTTACAATACCGTAATACCGAAGACGACGATTCTTACTCCGATTTAGCTAGCTCTAATACCAAATGATACGCCCCGGCCTCAATGATGAGAGTCGAGTCGTTGATGTGCCCGATCGTGAATTGGAGTAATATTAAGGTTTGTCGAAGATAGGTTAAGAAAGAAGAGATAAAGGCTCAAATTTAGTTCAAAAGAGATTATAGAATGGATTGAGGTTGATAGGTGAATGAAAACCAAGTATTCAAGTTGAACCAACACAATATAAGTGTGTTAACCCGGGACTTATAGGAATACTTAGGTAGGTTAAATGTTGTATGGATGGAGAACAAATAAAATGGAACCTCGACCCGCTATCAAAGATGATAGTAACCTCAGCATAATTTGAACACCACACTTTGGGTGCAAAGTGATAAGTTCGGAAAAGAAAGACGGTTTAACGCCACAAGGGTTACTTGATAAGTCAGACGAGTCTTTGGAGAACAATGAGAGTTGAAAACAAACTCACAAAGTAATCAGATTTCATATAAGGTTCAAAAGTATATTGTCTAACCCCAAAATGATTACAAAACAACTATTTATACTAATATTGAATGTCAAGCCGAATGGTCACAAAAGGTAGATAAATGGATAGCTTCTAGATGGTGTTAACTCAGCTGGAAAGATTCATGGAACGTCTTCAATGCTTGGCTGACCATTGAGCTACACGAACAACTTTGAATGGTGTCTTTGATGCACACGAGGAGCATTGAGCTGAAAAAGGAATGCCAGGTTCGGCCAAGGTCTTTTATGAGCCTTGAAAGAGCTGCTTTGGTCAGCTAATTTAATTTTGATATTTAATGATTAACTTGGGCTCATCAATATTCATAAAATGTGAACACAAGGAGCTGATCAGCCAAATGAGTGTGAACACACGAATCTGAAGGGCCTTTGTTGGTGAATGGAATATTGCAGCTGTTGGGCTTTAAAAACGCATTGGTGAGCTGAATAGTCAGCTTGGAAAGGGTGCAATAGCAGCCACCTCTTAAATGCTGTTCCTTGCATGTAGAACAGTACCTTTAATGCATGTCTTTGCTGTTCATTAAATTCGGCCAAATGACTCCTTTAATGCTTTCCAAGGGAGTGTACCTGCAGACAATAAATTCGGTCAAATAATGCATGCACAATAATTTCGGCAGCCCCCTTTTGAACATAATTAATCTCATGCTTGAACCAAGACAAATTAATTAGCCATATTAATTCGGCTGGACATGAATTAAGTTAACATTAAATTCGTCCAAACATATTTATAACATGTAGTAACAGCATTAAATCCGTCCAGACACATTAAACAACATCATTAACTACGATAAAACACATTAAATAGACTTAAGACAAATTAAAGCATGCATTAAAACAAATAAAACATATTTATCATGGAAATTAATATGTCCAGATTTTTAAACAAATTTATTAACTTAAACTAATTAACTAATTTAACTAGCAGCAATTATTTATTCCAGCAAATTAAATTAAATGAGCTAAAAAGCTAGTAACGAGCTCAATGAGTTGAATTGAGCTCGAATGAGCTGAACCACATGAAAAGAAATTCAAATGAGCTAAAAATGAGCTTCATCTTGCACTTGGGGCCCTCGTGTTTAGGCCAATCTCGTCGGTGTTGGGTTGTGTCATTACATGATGCGATCGGGATCACATCATACCCTCCCTCTTGAAGACGATTTGTCCTCAAATCAGGCCACTTGCTCGAAATTTTTTTTTCAAGATCTCGAACCCTTTTGTTCATGACCCGAATAGAATCGTTTCCAAAACTTTGAAAATCACAAATTAAAGGGGCTGTTATAAAGGGAGCTTAAAATCATTAAAGGAGTTTTTAAAGAGCATTTTATGCCCTTTAAAATTCAGCAGCAACTCTTCCACTTCCAGCCGTTTTTGGAGCTTTCATGAGAAATTAATCAAGCCTTTGAATGTTATTAAGGAGCTGGTTAAGAGATGGTGTCTATTCAACTAGCCAAGAACAACTCAAGAGTCATTTTCTAAGCCATTAAAGACATTCAAATCAGCTGAATTAAAGTGATTTTATGGAAGGAGTTATTTGGTTCAAAGAATAAGAAAAGACATCAGTTTTTATGGCACATTAAGTGGATGTTTTTGACCATTCGGTTACCTTGTTTTAGCATTATAAATAGATGTAATCAGCCATAGAGAGGGGAACTTTTTTCTGAATATAGATGAAATATTTGAATTGTGAGCTATCCAATTCTCTTTGTTCTTACGGAATTGATTTGACTTATCAAGCTTAGCTTGTGGCGTCTATCCATTTCTTGTTTTCGAACTTATCACTTTCATAGTGTGGCGTTCATCATATACCAAGGTTCCTATCATTCTTGATAGTGGGTCAAGGTCTTTTCTTTATTGTTTTCCTATACTGTCATTCACCTAAGAGCTACTTTGAGTCTCGGGTCAACAACCTCTATTGTTGGTTCATTCTCTGCCCTTAGCCAAAATTTTCCATTCGTTGTTAAACCCATTTCCCTTTTAAACGTTTGTTTGTAGCCTTTCTTCTATTTTGAAACAAACTTAGCCTTACTCAAATTCACGATCGAGTAAACACTAACGACTCGAATCAATCACAAAACGAGTTCGTATCAAATTGGTATCAGAGCTAGCGAATTTGGAGTAAGAATCGACATTGTTGGCAATACGGTATAGTAGTTTCTTCAAAAAAAATTCGAAAAAAAAATTCAAAAAAATTCAAAAAAAAATTTGGTTTCCATTCAAAATCAAGAGATTGGATATCAAGTTGAAAAAAAAATTTTGTGAAAAAAAAAAATTCGTGAAAAAAGAAGAAGAAGCTAGTTTTGAAATTTTGTTGTTGTTTGCTGCCCAAATTATAGTTATTACTACCTTCTACTATTTCGCCACATCCAACCTTTCATTTCTTGATTCAAGCCTACTTTCCTTTGTCCTACAATATTCTTACCAAGCCCAAACATCAAGGTTGTAAGCCGACCCACAACAACTGCTTTTTAAAGTTTAAATAATTCCTAAGAACTTAGAGAGGAGGAGTGAGTGGAAAGAGGCAAGAGAGTAGTGAGTTTATTCGAGAGAAAAAAAAGCCAAGTGTGTGAGATTTCTTTGTGAGTGGATAGTGAGATTCTTTGTTGTGAGTTCTTAAAAAAATGTCACGAAGTCTAGAAAAAAATTCAGACAAGGGAGTTGGATTCCGTCCTGTAAGAATTGTTGGAGGAAATGTGCCAGATTTTACACTCCAAGCCTTTACGCATGAAATGGAGCATCTATTTGATCGAAAACTTAAACCCATCAAGAAACGATTGGATCATGTTGAAGAGCGGAGTCATCGAGCAAGAACCCAACGGGAGAAAATTTATCCAAATGAAAGGACGAAAATGAGATCATCAAGGAGACAAACATTCGACGAATATGTGAAAAGAGACCCTTATCCAGATTCCTATTCTTCAAGGAATTTAGGCCGAAATAAATCCCATTCACTTTCTCGTTCGTTCGTGACATTTTTTTAAGAACTCACAACAAAGAATCTCACTAGCCACTCACAAAGAAATCTCACACACTTGGCTTTTTTTTTCTCTCGAATAAACTCACTACTCTCTTGCCTCTTTCCACTCACTCCTCCTCTCTAAGTTCTTAGGAATTATTTAAACTTAAAAAACAGTTGTTGTGGGTCAGCTTACAACCTTGATGTTTGGGCTTGGTAAGAATATTGTAGGACAAAGGAAAGTAGGCTTGAATCAAGAAATGAAAGGTTGGATGTGGCGAAATAGTAGAAGGTAGTAATAACTATAATTTGGGCAGCAAACAACAACAAAATTTCAAAACTAGCTTCTTCTTCTTTTTTCACGAAATTTTTTTTTCACGAATTTTTTTTTTCACGAATTTTTTTTTTCAACTTGATATCCAATCTCTTGATTTTGAATGGAAACCAAATTTTTTTTTTGAATTTTTTTTGAATTTTTTTTTCGAATTTTTTTTGAAGAAACTACTATATCGTATTGCCAACAATGTCGATTCTTACTCCAAATTCGCTAGCTCTGATACCAATTTGATACGAACTCGTTTTGTGATTGATTCGAGTCGTTAGTGTTTACTCGATCGTGAATTTGAGTAAGGCTAAGTTTGTTTCAAAATAGAAGAAAGGCTACAAACAAACGTTTAAAAGGGAAATGGGTTTAACAACGAATGGAAAATTTTGGCTAAGGGCAGAGAATGAACCAACAATAGAGGTTGTTGACCCGAGACTCAAAGTAGCTCTTAGGTGAATGACAGTATAGGAAAACAACAAAGAAAAGACCTCGACCCACTATCAAGAATGATAGGAACCTTGGTATATGATGAACGCCACACTATGAAAGTGATAAGTTCGAAAACAAGAAATGGATAGACGCCACAAGCTAAGCTTGATAAGTCAAATCAATTCCGTAAGAACAAAGAGAATTGGATAGCTCACAATTCAAATATTTCATCTATATTCAGCAAAAAGTTCCCCTCTCTATGGCTGATTACATCTATTTATAATGCTAAAACAAGGTAACCGAATGGTCAAAAACATCCACTTAATGTTCCATAAAAACTGATGTCTTTTCTTATTCTTTGAACCAAATAACTCCTTCCATAAAATCACTTTAATTCAGCTGATTCGAATGTCTTTAATGGCTTAGAAAATGACTCTTGAGTTGTTCTTGGCTAGTTGAATAGACACCATCTCTTAACTAGCTCCTTAATGACATTCAAAGGCTTGATTAATTTCTCATGAAAGCTACAAAAACGGCTGGAAGTGGAAGAGTTGCTGCTGAATTTTAAAAGGCATAAAATGATCTTTAAAAACTCCTTTAATGATTTTAAGCTCCCTTTATAATATCCCCTTTAATTGTAACTCAAAAGAATTGAACAACCACTTAATTAAATGTGTAACAGCCTTGAATTGTAACCACTATAAGCTAAAAAGTCACCTCCAATAAACACATTAAAATGAGTTTATTAAACAAATGAAAGCACTTATTAATCATAACAAACATTAAACTTACTTAAATAAATGAACTAAACATATATGCAATAATTATTCCAGCAACTAGTTTAATTAAAGAAGCATAATTAAATGAACTTAACTCATGCATCAATAAATAATCCTAGGAACTAGATCAATTAAGAACAACACTTATTAAATAAAGTTCAACAAAAAAACACTTATTAATTAAAACTAAGATGAGTTGAATAAATGTCCAGCAACTCATTTATTAAACTAAGATGCTTAAATGCATGGTTTTGAAATGCAAATTTAACTAACATGAAAGTTACATAATTAAACTAACTTGACTTAATTTAATGATGCAAACTTAACTAACATGAAAGTTACATAATGCATGACTTTATTAAATGCAGAACACATATTAATGATGTGCAAACTATGACATAATTAAAAACACAAACTAAAATAACTAAAAATTAATGAATCAAAGTCCTTATTTTCCTGCAGCCAAATTGACAAACTAAAATTAAAAAAACTTCATTTTGCACTTGGGCCCCTCGAGTTTGGACCAATCTCGGTAGCATCGAGTTGTGTCGTAACATGATGCGACCAGGATCGCATCAACTTCATTGCATTGATTGAAAGAATTCATGTAGCAATTAAAACCAATCAAATTAATCATTTTACATGAATAATTTTTTATCACATATGACAAACACGTTTTGCTGACTTAGAATCAGGCCAACATTATCAGCAACCAATTTAACTTGCAACTTGAGGTTATTTGAATCGAAATGGAACAAATGATGAGAAGAAAATTCAAAGATACTAATCAGATCAAAATCAGTAAATCGATTCAATTTATAGCGACCAGACAAAGCAGTATAATGAATTTCGTTAAGATTAACAACATGAGCACGTTTATCAACGAAAGTCAACAAATTCCAATCAGATTGAATATCAAAAGATACCTTACCTTGCTTACCTTGAAGAGTTGGAAGGAGGATGTCTTGCAATTGGACATGATGTGAATCAATAGGAAATAAATAATGATTAGAGCATTGTAAGACACCTTTTAGAACAAATTCATCAATTTGCTTCAAGGTTAAACCACAAAACAATCGATTGAAAGGATTTTCTTTGAGACAAACAAAATGGACGAATATGTCAAAAGGAATCAAACCACAATCAGATTGAATTTCACAAGGTTTCTTACCTAACTTACCTTTGAATTTTTGAAAGGTAGTCTCATCATCCAACTTACCTTTTTCAATGAATCGAAAACGTCGTTCATGTGGTCGGTAATGAAGTTGGAACTTATCTTGGATTGGAAACTTACAAACCTGTAACAAAGAAGAATCAGAAAGCAAACTTGAACGGTGGTTAGCAAAAATATTCCTCTCTTTTTCTTGTTCTCGCTCACCATCTTCCTTTTCTCTCGTTTCTTTTTCAACATCTTTTTCTTTGTCAATTTTTTTCTCAATCTCAAATTCTTTTTCAATCTCTTTTCGCTTTTCACTCTCTTTTGTTTTTGATATCTCATTTTCATCTTTTTCATTTTCTTCATTTCTTTCATTTTCATTTTCTTTGTTCTTTTCTCGCTCAAAATCTTTTACAACCAAGTTTTTCAATTTGATTTGGTCCTCGTGGACTTGTTCTAGTATGAGCGGCGCTAAGGTGATTTTCCTTCCTTGATGCTTGAAGGAATACCTATTGGTACGTCTTTCATGAGTGACCTTACGATCCGATTGCCATGGCCTTCCTAGCAATAGATGGCAAGTATGAATAGGCACAACGTCGTAAATAACGTCATCTTGGTATCTATCGATGGAGAAGGCGATGCGCACTTGTTGAGTGACTTTAAATTTACCTTCAACACCAAGTCCTTGCAATTGATAGGGTCGTGGATGTTTTGTAGTGGCCAAGCCAAGTTTTTCCACCGTTCGGATACTGGCCACGTTTGATCTACTTCCACCATCAATAATGAGGCAACAAACTTTATCGTGGACACGGCAACGCGTATGAAACATATCTTCACGATGTGGTTCATTTTCCAATCTTTGAAGGATTAAACTCATCTTGGTGTCATGGGCTTCATCTTCGAAAGCTGGTTGTAAATCAGACTTTAAATATTCTTGGAACATGATTCAAGAAAATGTTAGAAAATGAAAGATTAAACAAACAACAATTGAACCTCACCAATTAAAAATCCTTACCAATCTCTCGCAAAGAAAGAATAAAGCGCTAGACACTCCACTCGTGTTTTCACTCTTATATTGGCTTTTAATCTCTCGAATGGTCTCACAATCGCTCTTGCCTTTTTACCACTCGGTTTTCACCTCTCAAAGTTCTCCGCAAACTAAGTTGACGAATCAATACCGTTTGGCGTCGGCTTACAAAATTGATTTGGCTTGGTGGGTAATGATGTCGAAAATGGTAGGCTATCAAAAAAAATGGTTAAGTGTGGCTGGAAATAGTTTGAATACTACGGCAACAACTTCACTTCACAATTCGGCAACAATGAATTTTGCCACACTTGTTTTTTTTTTCAAAATTTCAAATTTTTTTCTTTTTGTTTTTCAATACTGAATACAAACTTTTTTTGTCTAGCGAGCTAGTGGCGTCTATCGTTCTCTTCTTGAACTTATCACCTTATTTTGGTGTGGCGTTCAGCCCTTCTACAATTTCGCAACTCCACCTTAACCAAATAGAAACTGGGTTGACACTCTTTAGTACTGAATCGTAATCGATTTGCTGATTTTGATCTGATTAGTATCTTGGAATTTTCTTCTTATCATTTGTTCCATTTCGATTCAAATAACCTCGAGTTGCAAGTTAAATTGGTTGCTGATAATGTTGGCCTGATTCTAAGTCAGCAAAACGTGTTTGTCATATGTGAGAAAAATTATTCATGTAAAATGATTAATTTGATTGGTTTTAATTGCTACATGAATTCTTTCAATCAATGCAATGAAGTTTTGTGTATACCTCTGATTGTTCGAAAGATTTTTACGAGGACTGATTGCTTGAATCTATCCATGCTTAAATCTTATTCGTTTGACATTGGTGAACTGTTGTTGATTAAAAAGTTTTCATTGTATTCGCAAACAAGTGACCCGAATCGTGTGTTTAACCCTGGAACATATTTATCTAAGTTGTTGGTAAGAGAAGGTGAGCATTGTAGTCTTCTTTTGATTAAACATTCCCTTTCTATTTGTTCCATTTTTTTTCATTTGATTCAAAAACCACATATGTGAATTCAGCTGGTGTACATAGTCAAAATCAATCCATTGCTTGCGAGAATTTCATTTTCCTATATTATAACCTTCGAATGCTTTCTGATTTTGGCATGTTAATATTGGTGAAGTTTTTGATTCATTATGTTAAGGTACGGTCGATTTTTATTTTTGATCCCAATATTGGTTTACTTGTTCGAGTTGTGAATAAATTCTCAAAAGGTTTCTTTGTGATTGATCGTGTTACTAATTGGTTCTATTCTTTTGTAGGTGACACTTTGGAATGGTTCCCTCCGAAAGAGGGAGGACGTGGAAATAATTCAATTTCTTCTCGAACCATTTGTGATTTTCAAAGTTTTGGAAATGATTCTATTCGGGTCATGAACAAAAAGGTTAGAGATCTTGAAAAAAATTTTTCGAGCAAGTGGCCCGATTTGAGGACAAATCGTCTTCAAGAGGGATGGTATGATGTGATCCTGATTGCATCATGTAATGACACAACCCAATACCAACGAGATTGGCCTAAACACGAGGGCCCCAAGTGCAAGATGAAGCTCATTTTTAGCTCATTTGAATTCTTTTCATGTGGTTCAGCTCATTCGAGCTCAATTCAACTCATTGAGCTCGTTACTAGCTTTTTAGCTCATTTAATTTAATTTGCTGGAATAAATAAATTGCTGTTAGTTAAATTAGTTAATTAGTTTAAGTTAATAAATTTGTTTAAAAATCTGGACATATTAATTTCCATGATAAATATGTTTTATTTGTTTTAATGCATGCTTTAATTTGTCTTAAGTCTATTTAATGTGTTTTGTCATAGTTAATGTTGTTGTTTAATGTGTCTGGACGGATTTAATGCTGCTACTACATGTTATAAATATGTTTGGACGAATTTAATGTTAACTTAATTCATGTCCAGCCGAATTAATATGGCTAATTAATTTGTCTTGGTTCAAGCATGAGATTAATTATGTTCAAAAGGGGGCTACCGAAATTAATGTGCATGCATTATTTGACCGAATTTATTGTCTGCAGGTACACTCCCTTGGAAAGCATTAAAGGAGTCATTTGGCCAAATTTAATGAACAGCAAAGACATGCATTAAAGGTGCTATTCTACATGCAAGGAACGACATTTAAGAGGTGGCTGCTATTGCACCCTTTCCAAGCTGATTATTCAGCTCACCAATGCATTTTTAAAGCCCAACAGCTACAATATTCCATTCACCAACAAAGGCCCTTCAAATTCGTGTGTTCACACTCATTTGGCCGATCAGCTCCTTGTGTTCACATTTTATGAATATTGATGAGCCCAAGTTAATCATTAAATATCAAAATTAATTAGCTGACCAAAGCAGCTCTTTCAAGGCTTATAAAAGACCTTGGACGAACCTGGCATTCCTTTTTCAGCTCAAGGCTCCTCGTGTGCATCAAAGACACCATTCAAAGTTGTTCGTGTAGCTCAATGGTCAGCCAAGCATTGAAGACGTTCCATGAATCTTTCCAGCTGAGTTAACACCATCTAGAAGCTGTCCATTTATCTACCTTTTGTGACCATTTGGCTTGACATTCAATATTAGTATAAATAGTTGTTTTGTAATCATTTTGGGGTTAGACAATATACTTTTGAATCTTATATGATATCTGGTTACTTTGTGAGTTTGTTTTCAACTCTCATTGTTCTCCAAAGACTCGTCTGACTTATCAAGTAACCCTTGTGGCGTCAACCCATCTTTCTTTCTGAACTTATCACTTTGTACCCAAAGTGTGGCATTCAAATTATACCGAGGTTCCTATCATTTTTGATAGCAGGTCGAGGTTCCATTTTATTCGTTTTCCATCCATACAAACATACCTAAGTATTCATATAAGTCCCAGGTTAACACACTTATATTGTGTTGGTTCAACTTGAATACTTTATTTTCGTTCACATATCAACCTCAATCCATTCCATAATCTCTTTTGAACTAAATTTGAGCCTTTATCTCTTCTTTCTTAACCTATCTTCGACAAACCTTAATATTACTCCAATTCACGATCGGGCACATCAACAACTCGACTCTCATCATCGAGGTCGGGGAGTATCATTTAGAGAGGAGAAAACTCACTCTTTGAAAAAAGTTCATTCAATAATCTGGCAAAAGTCCTCTTACAATGAAATTAATCAACTATTTATAGAAAATACAAGGGGTAGCCGAATAGGCCTTAAAGAGTAGCTGAAAATTCCAGAATTTTAATGGACGTTTCCTTGAAGCTTCTTGGGCGTGGAAAACATCTTTGGCAGCTTCTAAATGCTTGAATCCAGCTGAAAAATTAAAGAGAATGTTTGGGGGCTGAATGCATTAAGTTGGTTCAGGCAGGTGCTTGAATCTTGTTTAATTGGGGGCTGCTTGATTCAGCCGAATGTGCATGGAAATAAGTGAGTTGTTTTGAGCACTTCATCAGTCGTGCAATGTGAACAATGGAGTTGAGTAGTCATTTAAATGTGAACACACAAGTCTGAACATCCCTTGGTGTGAAAAAGAATATTTTGAATGTGTGAACAGCCTTGAAAATGCCTTGGACATCCAATCAGTTTTCTTGGGGAGTTTAGTGGTCTAGCCGAATAGTCACACTAGAAGCCATCTTTTGATGTTCACGAAAAAGCACCAGCTGGGATTTACTCTTTGTCCATTTATATCCACGAAAAGGCATATGGGAAAAGAAATCAGCAACTTTCTAAATAGTCATTCCTTGCATGCTGAACCTCTCATATAATACATGTTTTGCTGCACATTTAATCCGACAGCATGCTCCCATTATTGCTGCTGTTGTTCACGAAAAAGTGATCTTTAATAGCTGCACAAATTCATGCCGTCCAAGCCATTAAACCTGCACATTAAATTCTTCTTTAAATTCAGCTGGACTAGAATTCAACAACAAGACACAATTAATTCGGCAGTAAACACAACATTAACTACAACACATTTATAACCTGCACTTAAATATTAGTTGAAGACACAAAATAAATTCGGCTGCACAAGACAACTTAAATGGACAGATTCAGTTGGACAAGTCAATTATCTCCAAATATTAATTTTGTCCTTAGCTTGACACATTAAAACATTATTTAAGAACACATTTAAACTTTGATTTAATTTGTTCAGAATTTAGACACATTAAACACGAAATTATTGGAGCTGAACTTAAAGCTAATAAACTAACTTAAAGCTCAATGAGCTAGAACTAGCTCGAATTGAACTCGATGGAGCTGGAACAAGCTAGTTTAGCTTGCAAAAGATGACAAGCCTCGCTTGAGAAGCTGATCCAAGCGTGTTCTCGGGCGGGATCGTATCATTCCCTCCCTCTTTGAAGTGATTTGTCCCCAAATAGGGCCACTTGCTCGAAAAATATTTTATATCGTCACCAGCCCTTTGATCGATGGAATTGGCATAGTTGCTCCCAAAAACCTGCAAATCAGACATGCCTTGAGTAGGACACAAGTTATGTTTATGCCCTCCCTCTTTAGGAGGGAACCACTTCGATGTGTTACCTACACAAAAATTAAGTAGATTAGTGACTCTATGGTTTATAAATTCAAAAGGACTTCTTAAGATCTTATGCAAAAATTGAACAAATGAACCAATGCCAGGATCAAAAGTAAAAGTTGATTTTACCTTTCCGCAATGAGTTAAGAATTTCTTCGTTGGAGATATACTAGAATCAAGAAGCATTTGGGAATTATAATTTTGGACAACAAAAGTGATACGACCATGATCCGAGCATATTCTTGGATCAGCTCTCATAGCGTTGCTTGCAATCCTTTGCAAGCTGAATTAGTTCGATGCTAGCTCGTTGAGCTCAATTCAGCTCGTTTCCAGCTCAATGAGCTTGTTTGCTCATTTTGAGCTTACTTTAATTTCTATAATTTAGTTGCTGGAATAAAATAAATGCCAATTAGTTTATTCAGTGATGCAACCTTAGCCCGGGAAATTACTACCGAATCCATTGAGCTTCCACGAGGACCAATAACTCGATCACGAGCTAAGAGATTTCGAAATGCAATAGCAAGCTATGTGGAAGGAGCTTGGGAAGAGGGAGTGGCCGGATTTGATAGCCGTGCTTCAAACCATTCAAAAGGCGTTACTTGCAATTTATTGCAAGCTAAATTTGTTTCTTTTAATTAACTTGTTTTAGTTTAATAAATAAGTTGCTGATCAATTAATTTAACTTATCTTAAAGTTTTAATACATGAGTTAGTTATTGAACTTTATTAAATAAGATGCTTCTTAATTGATCTAGTTCCTAGGATTATTTATTGATGCATAAATTAAGTTCTTTAAATTATGCTTCTTTAATTAAACTAGTTGCTGGAATAATTATTGCATATATGTTTTAGTTCATTTATTTAAGTAAGTTTAATATGTGTTATGATTAATAAGTGTTTTAATGTGTTTAATAAACTCATTTTAATGTGTTTATTGCAGGTGACTTTTTAGCTTATAGTGGTTACAATTCAAGGCTGTTACACATTTAATAAGTGGCTGTTCAAGTTCTTTTGAGTTACAATTAAAGGGGCTGTTAAAAAAAGGAGCTTAAAGATCATTAAAAGGAGTTTTTAAAGAGCATTTTATGCCCTTTAAAATTCAGCAGCAACTCTTCCACTTCCAGCCGTTTTTGGAGCTTTTAAGAGAATTAATCAAGCCTTTGAATGTCATTAAGGAGCTGGTAAGAGATGGTGTCTATTCAACTAGCCAAGGACAACTCAAGAGTCATTTTCTAAGCCATTAAATACATTCAAATCAGCTGAATTAAAGTGATTTTATGGAAGGAGTTATTTGGTTCAAAGAATAAGAAAAGACATCAGTTTTTTATGGTACATTAAGTGGATGTTTTTGACCATTCGGTTACCTTGTTCTAGCATTATAAATAGATGTAATCAGCCATAGAGGGAAAAAATTTTTGCTGAATATAGATGAAATATTTGAATTGTGAGCTATCCAATTCTCTTTGTTCTTTCAGAATTGATTTGACTTATCAAGCATAGCTTGTGGCGTCCATCTTTTCTTTGTTGCTGAACTTATCACCTTTAGTGTGGCGTTCAATATACCTTTGGTTCCTATCATAGTTGATAGTGGGTCAAGGTTCCTTTCATGTTTCCTTTAACCGAAAACACCTTAAGACCATTTTGAGATTCGGGTCAACAATTTGTTATTGTTGGTTCATTTTCGGTCTTAGCCAATTAATTTGTTATTGTTTCCTCTTTATTTTGTTTATTACCTTTGTTTGAAGCCATTATCTCTATTTTGTTTCATTTTAAAACCGAAACGAATCCATCCTTACTCAATTCACGATTGGGCAACACATACGACTCAAAACATCACGAGACGAGTTCGTATCATTCAGCTTAAATAATTAAATTGCATTTTAATTCTGAACATTTTAATTAGAGCGTTTAAATGTGTCTAAAGTTGAGACAAATTAATTTTGTGTTTTAATTAGTTTGTCTTAGTTGCTGTTGAGTTTAATTTGAGTCTTAATTAATATTTGTTATTAATATGTCTAGCTACAACATTTTAAATGTGTCTTTACCTGAACATTTAAATGTGTCTTAGTTTCTTTGTGTTTAATATGTCTTAGTTCAGCCAAATTAATGTACAGGTTTAAAATGTCTTAAGCTTGCTGCTGATTTTAATGTGTGTGTTTTAGTGTGTTTTAAGCTAATTAAATTGTTGAATTTATTAGGTGCAGCTACATACATGAACAACATGAATGCAAGGTAAGCTGCTGATAGAAATGCCCAAGTAACTCTTCGTGCACATCAAGGGACAAGTGAGCTGCTGGTTTCTCTTTCCTAAACGGCCTCATCGTGTACTCCAACAGCCCTAAACGTGTCCACACTTGCTAGAGGTTCCATTCACACTCATGACCATTCGGTCACTTGCTTTTTACACACAAAGGCTTCTCAATTTCGTTAGTTCACACTCCATTGCTATTAAAGTACCCTAAGCTGCTATTTAAAATCCAAGACTAATCAGTTCTTCAAGGCAGCTCATTCAATCACTTTGACCGAACCTAATTAAGGCCATTCAGCTCATTTTAGCTCCTTATTAATTGACAACAATTTTAGCTGAATAAAGACACTCTAGAAGCGTCTATTTGATACGAGTCACAAAGGCCCAACCCAAGCCCAAGAACGTGATGGGCTCAAATTACCACAAGGCCCAATAACGAGATCAAAGGCCCGACAAATGCGTTCCAAACTAAATGGGACCATTCAGGAGTTTGTTAGCAAGGCCTTAGATGCGTACATGCAAGAAAGAGAAAATCAAGATTCACTTTCTTGTTTTCAAGAAAATCAAGAAATTGAATCTTAGCCCAATCTTGCTTTTTGGAGTGATTTCAAGAATCAAGAAAATCAAGAATTCAAATCTTGGAAATCTTGGTCCAAGAAACCAAATCTTGCAGCCAAAGCGCATTGGATCTCTGTTACGAGCATCAACGAACCAATTTCGGTAGAAGATGGAATACAAGCCCAAGTTCTTGAAGGCAAGGCCCAATAAGATGATTCCAAGCCCAAACCAGAAGACAAACCATACTTACTTGAAAATCAAGCCAAATTGTAAAAGTGGCCCAATTTGTAAAGTTTTATTTTTTAAGTACTTAGTTTAAATTTTATGTACATATTCAGTCCAAGAGGCCCAATTAAAAGCCCTTGGTCGAATTTCCATTTAAATATTAAAATAGTTAGGATTTTTTTTATTTTTAGTTTTCTAATTAGATTAGGAAAACACTTGAGAGGCCTATATAAAGGCTTGGCCGGCCACCTTGTTATTCACTTCTCAATTATATTGCAAATTTCAGATTTGTTTGAGTGCAGAATTCTCCTTGAGCTTCCTCCAAGAATTTCCTCTTGAGTTTTCTTTAGAAGTAGTTTTAACAATCTTTTTGATTGTGGGAGCCATCTTCAGCCTTCTTCTTGCCATTGATATTCTTTAGAGGGGAGATTAGAGCCGTTTGAAGGGAGTTGTGATATGTTTCAGGATTTAAAGGCTTCTTAGGACTTATCTTTTAATTTCTTGCTGTCAAATTTTTTCTTTTAAATTCTGCTTGTGTCGATTTTATTTAATCACTTTGTTTGCTATTCTTGTTGCATTTCAGGCGTTCCAAAGCATTCCAAATCTGATTCGCCCTTTTCTTTACTAATGATCGGATCGCCCCTTTTGTTCTTGGCAGCAAAACTCGTTTAAAATCCCTAAATTCCTTGTTCTTGCCGATTTCTTTTTCTCAGATTTGGGTTGTTTTGATTGCTGGAATTTTGGGGAAATTTAACTTGTTGTTTGTGTCTTTCTTTTCAGATTCAGCAGATTGGAGTATTCTTTGGGTTCAATTACATGTTCTTGATTCCTCAAGAACCTTTATTAACACTTATTCCTATTCTCAATTTGATTCTTTGCTGGTTTGGGGATTTTTATTCCAGATCTAAAAATTCAAAGTTCTAATCTTTTAATTTCTGTTTCGTTTCTGATCTGTTCGTTTAGAGCCTCGTAGGAGTTTTCTCGTGACTTAGCAACTCGATCTTGGTCCCCGCGCAACCCTCTATCACCATTGACATTCTCCATGCTCAAGGAACCTTTAAGGGACGTTCTAGGAAGGTTGCTGGAAATTTCCAGCCTCTTTTGCTTCAATTTTGGCTGACCATTCAGCATCTTTTAGTCCTTTCGGCTACCTTAGGCTTAGGCTATAAATATTTGCTCATTTGCATTTTGTAAACTTTTGAACCTTTGATTAATGTTTATAACATTTTGTGAGTTTTTCAACTCTCTTATTTCGTTTTAGACTCAAGTAGACTTATCTAGCTTGCTAGTGGCGTCTTCCTTGTTTCTTCGAACTTATCACTCAATCGCAAGTGTGGCGTTCAACCATTTGATACCTCTGGTTCCTAACTCTTATAGTTAGCGGGTCAAGGTCATTTCCACCACCTTTAAGTGTTTTTATAGGAATCGGGTTGGTACTCCATTTTAGTACTGGTTCCTTCTTGACCTTAAAGCCATTCGAGCCATCCGCAAATCCATCTTCAAATAACCTTTAGCCTCTTCACTTAATCGAATCCATTACATACCTTACTTAGCCATCTTGAACCTATTTTGGAAACTAAATACCACACTTAGCCGAATTTAACCCTTTTATTTTAAATCGAGCGATACTTCTCATTTTAACGATCGGGCACATTAACGACTCGACTCACATCACCGAGCCAGATTGCATCATTTGGTATCAGAGCTAGTCAAAATCGAGGAGTACGGACGCTCGTGAAGTTGCCGAAGCAAGTGTTTAAAAAAAATTTGAAAAAAAATCCAAAAAAAAATTTTTGGATTGAGGTTCTCTATTTGTATTTGGCATTTTGTGATTGAAAAAAAAAAGGAGAAAACAATTTGAATTAAAAAAAAAGAGTTGAAGATTTGCAAAAAAGAAGAAGAAAGAATCTATTTTGAAGACGTTCATAATTTTCCCGATCTTAAAGTGCTTTTCTACTGAACACAAACTAATCGCCACACTTAGCACCATCCTTATTTATTATTTTTTTCTTTTCAGCCTACCTTGCACTCCTTACATCGACTACCTTTGTGAATCCCTTTGAAGCCGACGCTCTAGGCTTGCTTGAAGTCTGACTGAGTCCATTACGAAGTTCGAGAGGTGAACTGAGTGGTAAAAGGCACGAGTGAAAATACATAAAAAAAGCCAAAATAAGAGTGAAACACGAGTGGTGTGCCATCTAATATTTTCTTTGCGAGAGAACTTGTGAGGTTTTTGTGGTGAGGATTATTTTTCTTTCTAATTTATCTTTTGTTTTCTAACATTTTATTGAACCATGTTTCCAGAATTTTCTAAGTTTGGATTGCCACAAGACTTCGAAGACAAAGAAGACTTTCTACATGCTGCCATTGACGAAGCCTTCGACATCAAAAGGAGTTTAATCCTTCAAAATTTGGGGAACGAACCGTAATGTGAAAATCTATTTCATACTCATCGCCGTGTTCACTGTTAAGTTTGATTTCGAGCTTAATTTATTCACTTAAATTATTTAAATTGTTGATTGATTTTCGGTTAATTAAGTTATAATTCAGCTTGAATTGATTAGAAACATTCTATGCTGTAATAATTTAATTGCACTCCAATTCAACAATTTATTTCATGTGCAGGTTGATGTCCGTATAAGCTCAATTTGAGAGGTAATTCGCATAAATAAGGTCACTGGAAGAGGGTGGTCAGATGTTGGTTTTAAAGAAATTGAATTGACAATTAAACAAAGAAGGAAATTCGGTCCAAATTGGATGTACAGCAGGCTGAATATGCAACAAAAAAATCAGCAAGGGAATTAATTTTAATTCCCCAAATTCCCTTCTTGCAAGCGGTGGCCGACCTCAAGTGATTCAAGGAAATTTAATCAGCCATGAAGAGTTCAAATAAAATATAATTCTTTTAGGCTGAAGCTGTTTTCATGTGATGGTTTCAGCTAGGATAAAAGGGGATAAGATTGATTTTAAATTTTTGAATTGATTGGAGGATATATCCCATAAATAGAGAAGATCAGCAGTTGGAACAAGGAGAAGAAACAGAGAGAAAAACATACAGCAGCATAGGAAAGGCGTGATTCAAGCAAGCAGAATTTTCTAAAATTGGACCAGCAAATCTGATCAAGGAGCTAGAGTAGCAGCTAGTAAATTCGGCTAATTGAGAGAAGGGAAATCGGACGACTTGAAGAACTTTACCTTACAAGAATCAGTTTGTAATTCATGTTCTTTTCAATGGATTCATGTTCTATTTTACTAGCTATGAGTGGCTAGTTTATTTACGCTTAGTTAGACACTCATGAAACCGAGCACAAGAGATTTAAAAATTTATTTTGTTCTAAAATCAAATTTGGCATTCTTGAATTGTTTGATTTTATCTTCCAAAGAATTTTTTTTCCTAATTCAATTGGAGTGATCACCTAATTAATTTGGGAAATTTTCTTATAATCATTTAAGTGCAAATTGAGAAATCAAATTTCTCAATTAAGCTTAGAATTAGTGATAATTAATTGGCCGTAGCTAATTAAGACAACTTCAGATTTAATCTTAGAAGTCGCTGGTGGATTTTCTTTAGTTAAGGCCAGGCGAAGTCTCTAAATCTCTAAAAACCTTTAACAAGTCAACATAAAGATAATTAAAGGTAAATTTCAATCATGGACGTTCTCTAATTGAATAATTTACTAGGGATAGGAAGTCGCTTCGGAAGTGATTTTTCAACCTTGTTGCTAATTTGATTTCTTAGCTTAATTTCAGGTTACAAAGGACTTGTGCTTAGTGGATTAAGGCGTCAATAACTAAGCATGATTCTTCTTTTGATATTTTCTCCTCAGCAGTTTTAATTCGAGCCAAAGTTTATTTATTACTTGAGACTATTTTTAGCAATCGTAAAACATAAACTCCCCCTATTTCTTTTCCTCTCTTTTGTGTCGTATGTTTTTTTACATTACTTTAATTTTAAATCGCTTCGAATAGATTTGTTGCAAGCTTCCTCGTGGGACGATTCCCTATTTACCCTATATTACAAGTTAATGGAGGTTAAGTATGTGAGTTTAATTTGGCAGACGTAAACGACAGCTACCAAATTTTGGCACCGTTGCCGGGGAAGCGACATAGTCAAATCTATTTGATTTTCAGAACTTATTTTGTTTTATTGTTTTTGTCTTTGCAGGTAGATTAGACCCTTTAGTATATGTTATTAAGGAGTGGATGACGAACATCGGAGTTTCATGTTAACACCACCGGCCAGCAAGCTGAACATTCCAACCCTCACGTTGAGCCTAACATTTCAGAGGATATCAACATGGCCAACCAGACCTTGAAGCCATTGGCCGCTCCTAACTTGGCTGCGCAACCACTATCTATCACTTATCCTGCCCTTGATAGGCCATTAAAGCTTAATTCGGGATTCCTGAACTTGTTGCCGAAATTCAATGGACTACCAGGTGAGGACCCTTACCGTCAGGTTAATGAATTTATAATAACTTGTTCGACTATGCAGCTAGATGGCATTGAAGAGGAACAAATCAAGCTCCAAGCTTTTCCTTTCTCGTTACAAGGTTTGGTGAAGGACTGGTTATATTATATGCCGCCAGGTTCATTTACGACGTGGACAGGGTTGCACAAAGCTTTTCTTGAGAAGTTCTTTTCGGCATCGAGAATAGGGTCAATCAGGAAGGAAATTTGTGGAATTAAGCAACTGGTAGGTGAGTCATTATACGAGTACTGGGAAAGATTTAAATGGCTATGTGCGAGTTGTCCACAGCACCAGATTAGTGAACAGCTTTTAGTACAATATTTTTATGAGGTGTTGATGCCACAAGATCGAGGAATGATTGATGCAGAGAGTGGAGGTGCATTGGTTGATAAAACTCCGGAGCAAGCCCAGAATTTGATTGCTAATATGGCACATAATACACATCAATTCGGTCTTAGGAGGTCTAATTTGGGTAAACGAATGGATGAGGGCCAGTCGAGTATGATGGAGGCTCAGTTAGCTAACTTAACGGCTATGGTAAGTAAATTGATGACTGGAGGTAATGCGAAAGCTTCACTATGTGGCATTTGTTGTTTGGAAGGACATACCACAGATATGTGTCCAACATTACAGGAAGGGGAAGCTAACGCCATCTTTCCAAATCAGAGAAGGTATGATCCATATTCAGCTACCTATAATGAGGGATGGAGAGACCACCCCAATCTTAGATACCAAAACCGTGCCACACCTCCAGGATTTGAGCAGCAAAATTCCCGACCATATAATTCGTCACAGTAACAACCCAACCATCAAAACCTTAGTGTTGAAACCAAAACCCATACCATGCTTGAACAAATGATGAAAATGATGGCTGGTCAGAAGAAGGAAACCGATGGAAGATTTCAGTCTTTGGAATTGGCAGTGAAGCAGTTGCAAACCAGAGCCTCGTCGACTGACGTTAATCTTGGGAACTTACAAGCACAGGTAAATAACCGGTTACCATCACAGCCTGTGGCAAATTCGAGGGATAATGTCAGTGCTATAACTTTGCAAAGTGGGAAGGAGTTGAGATTGTCACTAAAAAAGGCCCAAAACAGCGATGAGGTAGACAAAACTGAGGTATGAAAGGTCCGATTTAGTGATATTGAAGAGGAAAATTTAGCCTTGCCAAAGGCTGATTTACAACCGTCGCAAGCAGCTCCAAAGGAAGCAGGGAAATCACGTTCACAATAGTCCACTACTTTGCGCGATACAACAAATTTTGAGTAGCAAACAAGGGTTCCCGAACTTCGAGCTCAAGCAAGTCAAGATGCTAATAACCAGCCTCGGTCTTATGTGCCAAAGGCACCATTTCCACAGCGTTTGAGGAAGGAAAAGTCAGACGACGTCAATGCTAAAATTCTAGAGACTTTCTGTAAGGTACAAGTTAATATCCCATTGATTGATGCAATTAAACAAGTACCTAGATATGCTAAGTTTCTAAAAGAATTATGCACATCTAAAAGGAAATTAATTGGAAATGAGAGGATTAGTCTAGGCGAAAATGCATCTGCGATATTTCAAAAGAAGCTTCCTATTAAATGTAAAGATCCTGGAATGTTTTCGATACCTTGTAAGATAGGAGACCTTAAACTTGATAGAGCTTTGCTCGATTTAAGAGCTTCTATAAATGTCATGCCTAGGAGTATCTACGATAAAGTTCAATTAGGTGCATTAAAAGACACGGGACTGATAATTTAACTTGCAGATAGAAGTAATGCCAATCCTGATAGCGTTTTAGAAGATGTTCTAGTGCAAGTGAATGAGTTAGTTTTTCCAGCTGATTTTTATGTTTTAGATATGGGAGCTGGTGATAACTCAGTTGATGTACCCTTACTTTTAGGTAGACCCTTCCTTAAGACAACTAGAACGAAAATTGATGTGCATAAAGGGAACTTAACAATGGAATTTGATGGTGAGATAATTAAATTTAATATATTTGATGCTATGAGATATCCCACTGATATTAATTCTGTATTTACTCTTGATGTAATTGACAATTTTGTTCAAGATGTCTATGAATTAGGGGAAGAAGATGAGTTGTAAAGCGTTCTAGCTAAGAGCATTTTTGATATCGACAAGCAGGAATTTATCATTTCTAAATCTTTAATTGACTCAGTTTGCGCTTTAGACTCACCCAAATTGACACGATTCAAGCCGGTTCTCCCTAATCTTACGGTAACTGGTAAGCAAGTCCCTTCATTGATTTCACCTCCTAAAATGGACTTAAAAGAGCTGCCCGAAAATTTGAAGTACATTTATTTGGGGGAAAATCAAACTTTACCATTGATAGTGTCGAATGCTTTAACCGAGATGCAAGAATCTAAGTTGCTTAGTGTTCTTAGGGAGCATAAAGAAGCTTTCGTTTGGACACTAGCCGACATTAAGGGACTTAGTATGACTTTGTGTACCCACAAGATAGCCTTGGAACCAGATTCAGTTCCCAAAAGAGACCCCCAACGCCGATTGAATCCACCAATGATGGAGGTAGTTAAGACTGAAATTTTGAAATGGTTGGAAGCCGATGTCATTTATCCTATAGCCGATTCAAAGTGGGTAAGTCCAATTCATGTTGTACCTAAGAAGGGAGAAACTACAATAGTTACCAACAATGAGGGCTTAGAGATTCCTACGAGAGTGCAGAATGGTTGGCGGGTTTGTATAGACTATCGGAAACTAAACAAAGCCACTAAAAAAGACCACTACCCCCTTCCATTCATGGATCAAATGTTAGAAAGGTTAGCTGGTCGCTCACATTTTTGTTTTTTAGATGGCTATTCAGGTTATTTGCAGGTACCTATTGCACCTGAGGATCAAGAGAAGACCACCTTCACTTGCCGGTTTGGAACTTACGCCTTCAAAAGAATGCCTTTTGGATTGTGCAACGCACCAGCTACTTTCCAAAGAGGTATAACGAGCATATTTTTAGATTTTATTTCACATTTAATGGAGGTGTTCATGGATGATTTTACGGTTTATGGTGATTCATTTGATCAATGTTTGCATCATCTTGTGTTAGTTCTTAGGCGTTGTATTGAGACTAACTTGAGATTTTGAGAAATGTCATCTCATGGTTGAAAAGGGCATAGTATTGGGGCATGTCGTCTCAGCTAAAGGTTTAGAAGTCGACCAAGCCAAAGTTGAGGTAATTAAAAATCTACCTTATCCAGGTACTGTGAAAGGAATTCGATCCTTCTTGGGTCATGTAGGTTTTTACCGTCGGTTCATCAAGAATTTTTCGCAGATATCGTCACCTTTATGTGCATTGCTCGGTAAAGATGTCGCATTTGAATTTAGTGAGAATTGCAAAAAATCTTTTAATGAATTGAAATTGAAATTGATCATAGCCCCTATCATACAAGGGCCGAATTATGCATTACCTTTTGAAATTTTATGTGATGCCAGTGATAAGGCTGTTGGTGCGGCTTTGGGACAAAGAAATGGTAAGGAGTCTTATATTATCAGGTATGCTAGCAAACTATTGAACCCAGCTCAATGCAATTATACCACGACCGTGAAAGAGCTCTATGCCATAGTTTTTCCCTTAGAAAAATTTAGAGCATACTTGTTAGGAGTCAAAGTTGTTGTATTTTCTGACCATGGTGCTCTTAAATATTTGTTGCATAAAAAACAAGCTAAGCCTCGATTAATAAGATGGATTTTGCTTTTGCAGGAATTTGACTTGGAAATTAAAGATAAGAAAGGTAAGGAGAATCTTGTGGCCGATCATTTGAGTAGGTTAGAGACTGGAATTTTGAGGGAAGAGCCGAGTGATTTATTTCCCGATGAGTGACTTTATAGTGTGTCTAGTGTTCTGCCATGGTATGCCGACATAGTGAACTACTTAGTGACTAAAGAGTTCCCTACGAATGCACCTAGACACTTAAGAGAAAAAATTAGAAGTCAAGCCCGATTTTACTTATGGGAAGAGTCATACCTTTGGCGATTTTGTAGTGATCAAATAATTAGGCGTTGTGTCGATGATAGTGAGATAGATTCGGTGCTTAATTTTTTTCATTCTCGAGAAGGTGGAGGACATTTTGGGCCTAAGCGAACAGCTCATAAAATACTTGAGTGTGGGTTATTTTAGCCGACTATTCATAAAGATTCATATGCATTTTGTAAAACATGTGCATCATGTCAAAAAACCGGTAATTTAAGTAGCCGAAATCAAATGCCATTACATAATTTTTATGTTTGTGATATATTTGATGTATGGGGTATTGATTTTATGGGACCTTTTCCTTCTTATTTCGGTTATCTATACATTCTTGTTTGTGTTGATTACTTGTCGAAATGGGTAGAAGCATTCCCAACTAGGGTCGATGATGCTAGAACTGTGGTGAAATGTCTTAAGACTAACATCTTAAATAGATATGGAGTACCCAGGGCTATAATCAGTGACAAGGGAACACATTTCTGTAATAGAACCTTGAGAACCTTATTTGCACAATTTGGTGTCACCCACAAGGTGTCAATAGCTTATCACCCTCAAACCAATGGGCAAGCCGAGAGTAGTAACAAAGAGATTAAGGGAATTTTAGAGAAAATTGTTCAACCCAATAGGAAAGATTGGAGTCAAAGGTTAGATGAAGCATTGTGGGCTGTTCGAACGGCTTACAAAACGCCAATTGGGATGTCACCTTACAGGGTTTTTTTTGGGAAGGCATGTCATCTTCCCATTGAGCTTGAGCATAAATCATTCTGGGTTGTTAAGCAATGCAACTTGGATTATAGTTTGGTAGGTAAAGAACGCAAATTGAAGCTATAGGAGTTGGAGGAGCTGCGCCTAGAGGCATATGACAATTCGGTCATCTACAAAGGTAAGTCGAAGGCATTTCGTGACTCAAAGCTGATTCGTAAGGAGTTCAAGGTGGGGGAAAAGGTATTGCTATTTAATTCTAAACTTAAACTATTTCCCGGTAAGTTAAAATCAAGGTGGCTTGGTCCATTTATAATAACCAAGGTGCATCATCATGGGGCAATCGAAATTAGGAGCCTCGAAACTAATAAAATTTTCAAAGTGAATGGTCACAGGTTGAAACATTTTCATAACGGAGAGCAAGCAGCTTGGTTGGAGGAGATCAATCTTGAGGATCCATGAGAAATTGTGATGTCGAGCCACCGACTTAAAACAAAGGCGCTTGTGGGAGGCAACCCACATATTCAGGAAGGTTTTCTTTATTATTATTATTTCTTTCCAGTAAGTTAATTTTAATTTTTAATTTTTCTTTTGCATTAGGGACAATGCAAACATTACGTATGGGGGAGAATCAATTCATTGATTTTCTAACATATTTGATGCTTGCAACTTTCATGAATAAGTCTTGTTGAATTTCCTTTAGGAGACTATTTAAAAGAATGAAGATGTATTTCATGAATTCAAGTTGATTGGGGTGGTTGCATGTCGATTGATTGGGTTAAATTTTGTTTTCAATTAATTGATTTTGGTGCGTATTTAATTTGTTTAAAAAATTATTAAATTAATTAATCTGCTTAATTGATCAATTATGTGGTCCTTGTGAGGAATTTGAGCCTAGAGCGTAAGTTGGGACATCCATGCCAACTTGAGAGGTTATTATTCATTCATGTGTGATTTTTTGTTATCGGCTATCAATTACTCTAGAATTTGCTTTAGATCTTATTAAGGATAGTAATACATTTGATTTTCATTAATATGATTTAAGAGGCCATAGGAATTAAGCCACGATTACTCATAAAAAAACTGACCTTGACATTATTCCATTAGCTAGCCAATTTGAAGCCTTAATTTCCTTATTTTTTCTACACCTCCAGAAATTAAGCCAAAGCAAATCAACTCACCTTTTTAGGCTAGTTAATTCAGTCTAGAAGTTCATCCTAATTTCGACATATGCTGGTCAATGTGGGGTGACATTTAGCTAGAAAGTAAAGGATGATTTTCGTGAAAAAAAGAAGCAGCAAGTTGCAACCTTCCTAGTGAATTTAATGAATGAAGCATTATGTGTTCACAACGAGGTGAATCGGCTGAATGTCATCTTCTTGTAAAATTCGAAGAAAAAAAACATAATAAGAGAATTGATGACTTCTGGATGATTTTTACTAGCCTAAGAAAAATTAGCTCCACCATCCAAATAAATTCCTCCCGTCCACTGCACATTACCTCGACCTCATTACAACCTTTATTTTGCCTCAATTATATTTATGGAATTTTATGTGTTATGTTATAGGTAAGATGGACAAGCAAGCATATGGTGGTTAATTACGGTCGATTTCAATTTGAGAGCATTATACTAGCCTAAACACAATGAGTGAAGAGTGTTAATAATTTTATTCTTTTCGATGAGAATTGATCAAAGAAGCATGATTAATTTCCTCTATATTTTTCCTCTCTTGAATAAACCAAAATCTTAATTGTTGATTTCAAAATTCATCCTAAGCATAGGCTATGCAACAACTCTTGATTATTCTTGATATTTTTAAATTCTTCTTGATTATTTGTCGACTTGATTGCTCAGGGACGATCAATAATTTAAGTATGGGGGAGTTTGTTAAGTTCAATTTCGAGCTTAATTTATTCACTTAAATTATTTAAATTGTTGATTGATTTTTGGTTAATTAAGTTATAATTCAGCTTGAATTGATTAGAAACATTCTATGCTGTAATAATTTAATTGCACTCCAATTCAACAATTTATTTCATGTACAGGTTGATGTCCGTATAAGCTCAATTTGGGAGGTAATTCGCATAAATAAGGTCGCTGGAAGAGGGTGGTCAGATGTTGGTTTTAAAGAAATTGAATTGACAATTAAACAAAGAAAGGAAATTCGGTCCAAATTGGATGTACAGCAGGCCGAATATGCGACAAAAAAATCAGCAAGGGAATTAATTTTAATTCCCCAAATTCCCTTCTTGCAAGCGGTGGCCGACCTCAAGTGATTCAAGGAAATTTAATCAGCCTTGAAGAGTTCAAATAAAATATAATTCTTTTAGGCTGAAGTTGTTTTCATGTGACGGTTTCAGCTAGGATAAAGGGGGATAAGATTGATTTTAAATTTTTGAATTGATTGGAGGATATATCCCATAAATAGAGAAGATCAGTAGTTGGAACGAGGAGAAGAAATAGAGAGAAAAACATACAGCAGCATAGGAAAGGCGTGATTCAAGCAAGCAGAATTTTCTAAAATTGGACCAGCAAATCCGATCAAGGAGCTAGAGTAGCAGCTAATAAATTCGGCTAATTGGGAGAAGGGAAATCGGACAACTTGAAGAACTTTACCTTCCAAGAATCAGTTTGTAATTCATGTTCTTTTAAATGGATTCGTGTTCTATTTTACTAGCTATGAGTGGCTAGTTTATTTACGCTTAGTTAGACACTTATGAAACCGAGCATAAGTGATTTAAAAATTTATTTTGTTCTAAAATCAAATTTGGCATTCTTGAATTGTTTGATTTTATCTTCCAAAGAATTTTTTTTCCTAATTCAATTGGAGTGATCACCTAATTAATTTGGGAAATTTTCTTATAATCATTTAAGTGCAAATTGAGAAATCAAATTTCTCAATTAAGCTTAGAATTAGTGATAATTAATTGGCCGTAGCTAATTAAGACAGCATCAGATTTAATCTTAGAAGTCGCTGGTGGATTTTCTTTGGTTAAGGCCAGGCGAAGTCTCTAAATCTCTAAAAACCTTTAACAAGTCAACATAAAGATAATTAAAGGTAAATTTCAATCATGGACATTCTCTAATTGAATAATTTACTAGGGATAGGAAGTCGCTTCGGAAGTGATTTTTCAGCCTTGTTGCTAATTTGATTTCTTAGCTTAATTTCATGTTACAAAGGACTTGTGCTTAGTGGATTAAGGCGTCAATAACTAAGCATGATTCTTCTCTTGATATTTTCTCCTCAGCAGTTTTAATTCGAGCCAAAGTTTATTTATTACTTGAGACTATTTTTAGCAATCGTAAAACATAAACTCCCCCCATTTTTTTTCCTCTCTTTTGTGTCGTATGTTTTTTTTACATTACTTTAATTTTAAATCGCTTCGAATAGATTTGTTGCAAGCTTCCTCGTGGGAAGATTCCCTATTTACCCTATATTACAAGTTATGTAGGTTAAGTATGTGAGTTTAATTTGGCAGACGTAAACGACAGCTACCATTCGCGATAAAGTGTGTTGCACAGTTATCGATGGTGAGAGTAGCTCAAACGTGGCTAGTACGAGAATGGTGGAAAAACTTGGCTTACTCGTTACCAAGCATCCCCAACCTTATAAGCTGTGGTGGTTTAACGACAAAGGTGAATTTGAAGTTGCTCAACAAGTGCGTGTTGCCTTTTCCATCGGTAGATACCAAGACGAAGTTGTTTGAGATGTGGTGCCTAGTCAAGCCAGCCATTTGTTTGTAGGTGAACCATGGAAATCAGATCGTAAGGTCGCTTACGATGATCGTACCAATAGGTATTCCTTCAAGCATCAAGGAAGGAAAATCACCTTAGCACCGCTCACACCGGAACAAGTCCATGAGGACCAAATCAAATTAAAAAAATTGGTTGTAAAAGAATGTGAGCGAGAAAAGAACATTGAAAAAGAAATTGAAAGAAATGAAAAAGAAAAAAAAATATGAAAATGAGAGTTCAAAAACAAAAGAGAGTGAAAAGCAAAAAGTGATTGAAAAAGAAATTGAAAGAGGGTTTGAAAAGAAATTGAGTGGAAAAGAAAAAGAGTTTGCAAAAGAAATAAGCAAAGAAAGCAAACAAGAAAAAGTAAGGAATATTTTTGCTGACCCCCGTTTGAGTTTGCCTTTTGATTCTTCTTTGTTTCAGGTTTGCAAAATTCCACCCATGGATTGGTTCCAACCTCATTACCGACCCAACGAAGGATGATTTCAATTGATTGAAAAAGGTAAGTTGGATGGTTTGAATAATTTTCAAACTTTCAAAGGTAAATCAGATGTCATTCTTCCAATCCTTCAAGGTAAGCAAGGTAAGGTATCTTTTGAGATTCAATCTGATTGGAATTTGTTGACTTCTGTTGATAAAATTGTTCATGTTGTGAACCTTAACGAAATTCATTATACTGCTTTGCCTGGTTGCTATAAGTTAAATCAAATTCTTGATTTTAATCTAATTAGTGTCTTGGAATGCCCTTCTCATCATTCGTTCCATGTTGATTCCAATCATCTGAATGTGCTTGTTGTGGACGATGATAACCTTACTCCAGCTTTAAGTCAGTGAAACATGATTGTTGATTGTGATAAAAAGTATTCATGTAAAATGCTTAATCTAATTGGTTTTGATGGCTACATGAGTTATTTCAATCAATGCGATGAAATTTTGTGGATGTCTTTGTTTTTGCGAAGAAATTTTGAAAGTTATGAATGTTTGTACAAGCATGCTGTGACAGCCCAAAGTTGACCCTAGTCGGGAAGTGGTTTCGGGACCGCTAAACCGAGTCACCGAAATGTTTGAATGTGATACTTATTGTGTAGAATATGTAATTATGAATGTGTGAAAATTTCAAGCTTCAATTTGGTTGATTTCATGTGAATTTAGTCAATAGGACTTATGTGAGAAAATTCTAAAATGTGATAGGTCAATGTGTGAGGACCTATTAGTGCATGTGGACAAAGGGGGGGACTTGCATGTCAAATTCCCCCCTAATGAGTAGTGGCCGGCCATGACAAGGAAGGATGGGCAAAACATGTCATGAAACATGTTTTGTTAGTGGAAGAATAAAATAAGGAGTATGGGTAATAAAGAAATGGAAAACAAAAGAAAAAAAAAATGTGTGTGTAGTGTTTGTCCCCCCATTGCCGTGAGCTAAAGAAGAGAAAGGGGGGAATTTTGTTCATCCTTTTCTCATCTTCATGCTTGCCAAAAACTAGAAAGAAAAACAAAGAAAAATTTTCTCATCCTTTGGTTCATCCTTGGCCAAAATTTTTAAGGAGGAAAGAAGAAGAAAGGTGAAGAGATTCGGCCATGCATGTAGCTAGGCTAAGGTATGTTTGATGATGTTCCATGAGAGGCATGCATGTTTTAGTTGTTAGCTTGAGTTCTACCTAACCCATGGTCTAAATCTTGCTATGTGATGGAAATGGCACTTGACCATGGATGAATCATTCTTGGTTGATGTTTGATGTTGTGGTGATGAGGCATGAGGATGAGTTAAGATTCGGCCTAGGTGGAGGTTGTGTTAATGCCATTGCATGCAAAATATGAAGCTTGTTAATGATGCATGTGATGATGGCTTGATGATTCTTGAACCTCCTTTTTAGCATTTTTTTTTGTGTGAGCACATATGTGCATTGGTTGCTAAATGGAGAAGAATCGGCTAGCAAGATGTGTGCTAAGGCCGAATGTAACTTTGCATGTTAATGAGCAATGCATGTGTTAAATTGATGAAAAGGGGGAGGATGCTTTACTAGTGTGTATATGTGTGTATTAAGTGTTGAAATCGACCCCAAAAATGGACATGCATATTCGGCCAAGGGCAAAGAAATTAGCTAATATGTTGTGTTGATGCATGATTTTTGCATGTATGAGACTTTAATGTCTAATGTATAAATATGGGCTAAGTGCCTTGTGTTCATCTTTTGATGCCTAAATGATGAAATCAATTTATTTGTTTGATTAAGCTCAAGAGCAAAGGGGAAATAAAACCGATAAAGGGAAGGAAAAAGTGGTTGAATAGCTAGCGGAATCGTTCGACAACACCCGAGGTAAGTTCTTGAGTAAGAGAGCTTAAATTTACGATGTGATTAAATCATGCTCTATGTGTGGCTATTGAGCCGAGTGTGCAAGGACGATATGTGCCTTGTGTTTGAGTTTCGCAAATGAAAATGAGATATGAATGTGCATGATTAATTGAATGCTGTCCGGGCTAAGTCCCGAAGGCTTTGTGCTAAGCGAATATATCCGGACTAAGATCCGAAGGCCTTTGTGCGAGATACTAAATCCGGGTTAAGTCCCGAGGGCATTCGTGCGAGTTATTAAAGCCGGGTTAAGTCCCGAAGGCATTCGTGCGAGTTGTTAAATCCGGGTTACGTCCCGAAGGCATGGTGTGAGTTACTAAAACCGGGCTATGTCCCGAAGGCATTTGAACGAGGAGCTATATCCGGTTAAATCCCGAAGGTACGTGATTTGGTAATGAATGAGCTTGCTGTAAAATTCCAGCGAATACTCGAAAAACATCCCAATATGGGGATATGTTACGTATGTGTTGAATTAAATCGAGCCCTTACAAATAAATGTTCGCTCAGTTGATAAACGAGCTATCGGCCTTCGGCTAAGTTAGTCTATTGTGTATGTGCATAAGGGTTGTTAATGTTGTGAAGCAAGTTTAATATCGATAAATTGCGTATTATGAAATATTCCGTTTAGCTAAATGTGTGATATTCTTTGTTTATGCTGGAATTCCTTGCTCAAACTTACTAAGCATAAATTGCTTACTCGTTACATTGGTCCTCTGTTTTATAGATTTTTGGTTCTCCAGCTATCGGACTCGGGATCTTGAAGTCGAAGTCGCCCACACTATCAAAGGCTCTTTTGGGTACTATTTTGGTTGAATTTTGTTATGGCATGTATAGGACTACCCATTGTTGTCTTTCGAGTACTTTATGAAATGTATAAGTGTACAGCCATGCGAAAATGGCTTGTAGAAGTGGAGTATGGCATTAGACCATTCGTATTTATGAATGTATAGATGGCTTCATGATGTAACTATGTTGGAATGGAAGTGTTGAGCAAATGATCAGCCACTAGAATGGCTAAGTATGATCATATGTGGGCTTGTGTATGACAAGGCCCTAGTTGGTCCATGAAACCCCAAATTAGGTAAGGTTCACTTTGAAAACAGAAGTTGATAGCAGCAGTGGTGTGGATTGGAAAAATCACAAGAATTCGTAGGAGTGGAATTAAATAGTGAATAAATTATGTAATCGAACCTTGATGAATCTACTTTCATATGGAAGTAACGAAACAATTATAGGAACAGTACAGAAAGAGATATTCGGGTTCTTGTGGAACAGGGCCAGTCTAGTTTCTGGATTCACTGTTCCGCTTTTGGAAATTCACTATAAATTGACCAGAGATAATTAGGGGTCATACCATATATGTATGGATTCCTCTCTGAGTCTAGTTTCCATAGAAACAAACGGCATCAGTATTGAAGCTCTGTGCAGAGAGATATCCCAGTCGTAATGGGAAAAGGTCAGTGTAGTCGACCCCTGTAACATGGGAGACTTTGACTAATAAACTGTACTAATTGGCCCGACCAAAAATTCTAGAAAAAAATCCATAGGTGGGGACATGAGTCTAGTTTCAGGGAAAAATCACAAAACTGAGTTTTGAGTTGTGAAACTCAAGATATGATTTTTGAAGCGACTAGTACTCAGACTGGGCAGTGTCTGGAAAAATTTTTCAAAGTTTGTTAACATCTCGTGTCCGACTCCGGTGTCGGTCTTGGGTTCGGGGTGTTACATTTTATTGGTATCAGAGCTACGGTTTAGTCGATTCTAGGACTACCGTAATGTTTTGGGTCTAGCTATACATGCCATTTTATGTGATTACTTGATAGTGTGGTGATTTCTGACAATCGTAAATGTGTTTATTTATAGTAATGGATCCCGATCGTGACCGAGAAGTAGCTGATGATCTTGAGAGTGTAGCGCCTGCTCCCGCACAAGGGACAGTGCCGGCGGACTCTCAACCTAATGCTAGTAATCAGAATGATGAAGCTAGACAAGCATTCTATAGCGTGATGAATGATTGGTTTAACCAATACATTCAAACTAATATGGCTGTTCCACAACCTCCATTCCCGACAAATACTACCCCCGCACCTACAATACCACCGGTAACAGACCAAATAAGGTCAAATAAGCCCCAGTTGACAGAATCCGAAAACATGGGGCTACTGAATTTAAGGCTATGGATAGCGATGATGCCGAGCAAGCTGAATTTTGGCTGGACAACACTATCCGGGTACTCGATGAGCTATCTTGTACACCCGATGAATGCCTAAAGTGTGCTATCTCCTTGCTACGTGATTCTGCCTACTATTGGTGGAGTACTCTGACTTCTATTGTGCCCCGAGAGCAAGTAACTTGGGAGTTTTTCCAAACTGAGTTTCGGAAAAAGTATATCAGTCAGAGATTTGTTGATCAAAACGGAAGGAATTTCTTGAGCTTAAGCAAGGCTCCATGTCGGTTACTGATTACGAGCGAAAATTTGTTAGACTTAGCAAATACGCTCGGGAATGTGTTTCGTCCGAAGCTATTATGTGTAAACGCTTCGAGGATGGGCTGAATGAAGATATAAAAATGTTCGTTGGCGTTCTTGAAATACAAGAGTTCGTGGTACTTGTTGAACGAGCTTGTAAAGCCGAAGAGCTTAGAAAAGAAAAGCAAAGAGTTGATGAGGGAACTGGAGAGTTTCGTAAAAGATCCTCGGGGAGGTCTCTTCAACAGACATCGAAGAGATTTCGAGATGATGCGGGCCAGTTTAGAGGCACTTCGGGCCTTTTGGACGAGATCGTGATCGACCCCCTGTGGGTACACGAGGCACTTTGGTCGCCAGTGTTGGGAATGAACGTCGAGACAGGACGAAATGCCGATATTGCGGTAAATGGCATTCGGGGAGTTGTAGATTTCCTGACCGCTCCTGTTACAAATGCGGATCAGTGGACCACTTCATTAAAGATTGCCCGAGGTTGTCGGGGCAGAATGCAAATCAGAGTGGGAGACCGGGTGCTACCACTGCTCGAGGTAGACCATCTGGAAATATGGGCAATGCTGGTGGTGGTCAGAGAGGATCTAGAGATGATATAACCAGATCCGAAGCCGTGCGCCTGCTAGAGCTTATGCTATACGTGCCCGCGAGGATGCTTCTTCGCCTGATGTTATTACCGGTACATTCACCCTCTTTGATACTAATGTAATTGCTTTGATTGACCCCGGTTCTACTCATTCTTACATATGTGAAACCTTAGCATCCAGTAAGACTTTACCTATTGAGTCTACTGAGTTCGTAATTCGGGTGTCAAATCCCTTGGGTCGTTACGTGCTTGTCGACAAAGTGTGTAAGAAATGTCCCCTGGAAATTCGAGGTTCCTGTTTCCCGGCGAACTTGATGCTCTTGCCGTTTGATGAATTTGATGTTATCCTTGGTTTGAATTGGTTGACCGCGCATGATGCGATTGTGAATTGCAAGAGCAAGACTATTGATTTGAGATACGCAAATAACGAAGTAGTCCGAATTGAGTCTGCGGACTTAGAGGGGATGCCAGCTGTAATATCAGCAATGTTGGCACAGAAATATGTAAGAAAAGGGTGCGAAGCATACCTTGCGTATGTACTTGGTGACAAAGAATTAGAAAAGAAACCCGAATCTGTGCCGGTGGTTTGTGAATACCCGGATGTTTTTCCGGAAGAATTACCGGGTTTACCACCTGTTCGGGAGGTAGAGTTTGGTATTGAGCTTGTACCTGGGACTACGCCGATTTCGATAGCTCCGTATCGTATGGCACCAACCGAGTTAAAGGAGTTGAAAGCTCAGTTGCAAGAACTGACGGATAGAGGTTTCGCTCGACCAAGTTTCTCACCTTGGGGTGCACTAGTATTGTTCGTGAAAAGAAGGACGGAACCATGAGGTTGTGCATTGACTATCGTCAGCTGAATAAAGTGACGATAAAGAATAAATATCCATTGCCGCGCATCGATGATTTGTTCGACCAACTGAAGGGAGCCTCAGTGTTATCAAAATAGATTTGAGATCGGGCTATTATCAGTTGCGAATCCGAGATTCAGATATTCCCAAAACTGCCTTCAGAACGAGATATGGTCACTACGAATTCTTAGTGATGCCGTTTGGGCTCACTAATGCCCCTGCAGTATTTATGGATTTGATGAATCGGATCTTCAGACCGTATTTGGATCGGTTCGTAGTGGTGTTCATTGATGACATTTTGGTCTATTCAAGAGACGAGACCGAACATGCTGAGCATCTGAGGCTAGTGCTGCAAATTTTGCGGGATAAGCAGTTATATGCTAAGTTCAGTAAGTGTGAGTTCTGGTTAAGAGAGGTTAGCTTCTTGGGTCATGTGGTATCCGCGTCGGGTATTCGAGTTGACCCGAACAAAATTTCAGCCATACTTGACTGGAAACCTCCGAGAAATGTTACTGAAGTTCGGAGCTTTTTGGGGCTCGCCGGTTATTACCGACGATTTGTGAAAGGTTTCTCGATGATAGCCACACCAATGACGAAGCTACTTCAAAAGGATGTTAAGTTCGAGTGGACGGAGAAATGTCAGAAAAGTTTCGACCAACTGAAAACTCATTTGACTGAAGCTCCAATTTTGGTGCAACCTGAATCAGGTAAAGAGTTTGTCATCTATAGTGACGCATCCCTACTTGGGTTGGGTTGCGTATTGATGCAAGAAGGTCGAGTCGTGGCCTATGCGTCGAGACAATTGAAGCCACACGAGAGGAATTATCCGACCCATGATCTCGAACTAGCTGCCATCGTGTTTGCTTTAAAAATATGGCGACATTATCTGTTTGGTGAGAAGTGCCATGTATTTTCGGATCACAAAAGTCTCAAATATTTGATGACTCAACGAGACTTGAATCTGCGACAAAGACGTTGGCTTGAGTTGTTGAAAGATTACGAGCTTGTTATTGATTACCACCCGGGAAAGGCTAACGTGGTTGCGGACGCCTTAAGCCGGAAGTCATTGTTTGCTTTACGAGCGATGAACGTGCATTTGTCTGTTCTACCAGACAGTGTGTTAGTAGCTGAATTAAAAGCTAAACCATTATTGACTCACCAAATTCGTGAAGCTCAGAAAGTCGATGATGAATTGGTTGCAAAACGGGCTAAGTGTTTTCCGAACGAGGAATCGGAGTTTCAAATTGATGATGATGATTGTTTGAGGTTCAGAAATCGTTTGTGTGTTCCAAGGAATTCGGAACTCATTTCGATGATTCTGAACGAAGCCCATTGTAGCCGAATGTCAAATCACCCGGGTAGTACGAAAATGTACAATGATTTGAAACGTCAATTTTGGTGGCATGGTATGAAACGGGACATCTCTGACTTTGTTTCGAGATGTTTAATATGTCAACAAGTGAAAGCGGAACATCAAGTGCCTTCAGGATTACTCCAGCCGATCATGATACCCGAGTGGAAATGGGATCGAGTCACAATGGACTTTGTGTCCGGACTGCCCTTGTCAGCAAGTAAGAAGGATGCGATATGGGTTATTGTTGATAGACTGACTAAGTCGGCTCATTTCATCCCCGTACGTACGGATTTTTCATTGGAGAAACTAGCTGAATTGTACGTTTATCAAATTGTGAGATTACACGGGGTACCTGTTTCTATCGTGTCGGATAGAGATCCGAGATTCACCTCACGATTTTGGAAGAAATTGCAAGAAGCTCTGGGTACCAAGCTGCATTTTAGCACTGCTTTTCACCCCCAAACCGATGGTCAATCCGAGAGGATAATTCAGATACTTGAGGATATGTTGAGATGTTGCATCCTCGAGTTCAGTAGTTCATGGGAACGGTATTTACCTTTGATTGAATTCGCTTACAACAATAGTTTTCAATCAAGTATTAAGATGGCACCTTACGAGGCTTTGTACGGTCGTAAATGCCGTACACCATTGTTTTGGACCGAGCTCGGTGAAAGCAAAATTTTCGGAGTTGATTTGATTAGAGATGCTGAACAGAAAGTAAAGGTAATCCGTGAAAGTCTGAAGGTATCCACGGATCGTTAGAAATCGTACGCAGATTTGAAACGAAAAGACATCGAGTATCAGGTGGGAGACAAAGTGTTCCTTAAGGTTTCACCTTGGAAAAAGATACTCAGGTTCGGCCGTAAGGGCAAGTTGAGCCCAAGATTCATTGGGCCGTACAAAATCTCCGAACGAGTTGGTCCGGTTGCGTATAGATTGATTTTGCCCCCGGAGCTTGAAAAGATTCATGACGTCTTTCATGTTTCGATGCTTCGACGCTATCGATCTGATCCATCGCATATAATTAGCCCATCAGAGGTTGAAATTCAAGTCGACATGAGCTATGAAGAAGAACCGATGCGTATCCTAGCTCGTGAAGTGAAGGAGTTGCGAAACAAAAGAGTTCCGCTAGAAAAGGTGTTATGGCTCAAACACGGGATCGAGGAAACAACTTGGGAGACCGAGAGCTCGATGAAAGAACGATACCCAAACCCATTTACCGGTAAGATTTTCGGGGACGAAAATTTCTTAAGTGGGGGAGAGTTGTGACAGCCCAAAGTTGACCCTAGTCGGGAAGTGGTTTCGGGACCGCTAAACCGAGTCACCGAAATGTTTGAATGTGATACTTATTGTGTAGAATATGTAATTATGAATGTGTGAAAATTTCAAGCTTCAATTTGGTTGATTTCATGTGAATTTAGTCAATAGGACTTATGTGAGAAAATTCTAAAATGTGATAGGTCAATGTGTGAGGACCTATTAGTGCATGTGGACAAAGGGGGGGACTTGCATGTCAAATTCCCCCCCTAATGAGTAGTGGCCGGCCATGACAAGGAAGGATGGGCAAAACATGTCATGAAACATGTTTTGTTAGTGGAAGAATAAAATAAGGAGTATGGGTAATAAAGAAATGGAAAACAAAAGAAAAAAAAATGTGTGTGTAGTGTTTGTCCCCCCATTGCCGTGAGCTAAAGAAGAGAAAGGGGGAATTTTGTTCATCCTTTTCTCATCTTCATGCTTGCCAAAAACTAGAAAGAAAAACAAAGAAAAATTTTCTCATCCTTTGGTTCATCCTTGGCCAAAATTTTTAAGGAGGAAAGAAGAAGAAAGGTGAAGAGATTCGGCCATGCATGTAGCTAGGCTAAGGTATGTTTGATGATGTTCCATGAGAGGCATGCATGTTTTAGTTGTTAGCTTGAGTTCTACCTAACCCATGGTCTAAATCTTGCTATGTGATGGAAATGGCACTTGACCATGGATGAATCATTCTTGGTTGATGTTTGATGTTGTGGTGATGAGGCATGAGGATGAGTTAAGATTCGGCCTAGGTGGAGGTTGTGTTAATGCCATTGCATGCAAAATATGAAGCTTGTTAATGATGCATGTGATGATGGCTTGATGATTCTTGAACCTCCTTTTTAGCATTTTTTTTTGTGTGAGCACATATGTGCATTGGTTGCTAAATGGAGAAGAATCGGCTAGCAAGATGTGTGCTAAGGCCGAATGTAACTTTGCATGTTAATGAGCAATGCATGTGTTAAATTGATGAAAAGGGGGAGGATGCTTTACTAGTGTGTATATGTGTGTATTAAGTGTTGAAATCGACCCCAAAAATGGACATGCATATTCGGCCAAGGGCAAAGAAATTAGCTAATATGTTGTGTTGATGCATGATTTTTGCATGTATGAGACTTTAATGTCTAATGTATAAATATGGGCTAAGTGCCTTGTGTTCATCTTTTGATGCCTAAATGATGAAATCAATTTATTTGTTTGATTAAGCTCAAGAGCAAAGGGGAAATAAAACCGATAAAGGGAAGGAAAAAGTGGTTGAATAGCTAGCGGAATCGTTCGACAACACCCGAGGTAAGTTCTTGAGTAAGAAAGCTTAAATTTACGATGTGATTAAATCATGCTTTATGTGTGGCTATTGAGCCGAGTGTGCAAGGACGATATGTGCCTTGTGTTTGAGTTTCGCAAATGAAAATGAGATATGAATGTGCATGATTAATTGAATGCTGTCCGGGCTAAGTCCCGAAGCTTTGTGCTAAGCGAATATATCCAGACTAAGATCCGAAGGCCTTTGTGCGAGATACTAAATCCGGGTTAAGTCCCGAGGGCATTCGTGCGAGTTATTAAAGCCGGGTTAAGTCCGAAGGCATTCGTGCGAGTTGTTAAATCGGGTTACGTCCCGAAGGCATGGTGTGAGTTACTAAAACCGGGCTATGTCCCGAAGTAATTGAACGAGGAGCTATATCCGGTTAAATCCGAAGGTACGTGATTTGGTAATGAATGAGCTTGCTGTAAAATTCCAGCGAATACTCGAAAAACATCCCAATATGGGGATATGTTACGTATGTGTTGAATTAAATCGAGCCCTTACAAATAAATGTTCGCTCAGTTGATAAACGAGCTATCGGCCTTCGGCTAAGTTAGTCTATTGTGTATGTGCATAAGGGTTGTTAATGTTGTGAAGCAAGTTTAATATCGATAAATTGCGTATTATGAAATATTCCGTTTAGCTAATGTGTGATATTCTTTGTTTATGCTGGAATTCCTTGCTCAAACTTACTAAGCATAAATTGCTTACTCGTTACATTGGTCCTCTGTTTTATAGATTTTTGGTTCTCCAGCTATCAGACTCGGGATCTTGAAGTCGAAGTCGCCCACACTATCAAAGGCTCTTTTGGGTACTATTTTGGTTGAATTTTGTTATGGCATGTATAGGACTACCCATTGTTGTCTTTCGAGTACTTTATGAAATGTATAAGTGTACAGCCATGCGAAAATGGCTTGTAGAAGTGGAGTATGGCATTAGACCATTCGTATTTATGAATGTATAGATGGCTTCATGATGTAACTATGTTGGAATGGAAGTGTTGAGCAAATGATCAGCCACTAGAATGGCTAAGTATGATCATATGTGGCTTGTGTATGACAAGGCCCTAGTTGGTCCATGAAACCCCAAATTAGGTAAGGTTCACTTGAAACAGAAGCTGATAGCAGCAGTGGTGTGGATTGGAAAAATCACAAGAATTCGTAGGAGTGGAATTAAATAGTGAATAAATTATGTAATCGAACCTTGATGAATCTACTTTCATATGGAAGTAACGAAACAATTATAGGAACAGTACAGAAAGAGATATTCGGGTTCTTGTGGAACAGGGCCAGTCTAGTTTCTGGATTCACTGTTCCGCTTTTGGAAATTCACTATAAATTGACCAGAGATAATTAGGGGTCATACCATATATGTATGGATTCCTCTCTGAGTCTAGTTTCCATAGAAACAAACGGCATCAGTATTGAAGCTCTGTGCAGAGAGATATCCCAGTCGTAATGGGAAAAGGTCAGTGTAGTCGACCCCTGTAACAGGGAGACTTTGACTAATAACTACAATTGGCCCGACCAAAATCTAAAAAAACCAAGGTGACATAGTCTAGTTCAGGGAAAATCACAAAATGATTGAGGTTGTGAAA